>NW_024404481.1:221846-269346 GCF_905171775.1 Rana temporaria
GGGTGAGCTGAGTGACTGCTGGGGATGGGGGGTGAGCTGAGTGACTGCTGGGGATGGGGGGTGAGCTGAGTGACTGCTGGGGATGGGGGGTGAGCTGAGTGACTGCTGGGGAGAGGGGGTGAGCTGAGTGACTGCTGGGGAGGGGGGGTGAGCTGAGTGACTGCTGGGGAGGGGGGGGGGAGCTGAGTGACTGCTGGGGAGGGGGGGGGAGCTGAGTGACTGCTGGGGAGGGGGGGGGGTTGAGCTGAGTGACTGGAGGGGGGGGGGGGAGCTGAGTGACTGGAGGGGGGGGGGGGGAGCTGAGTGACTGCTGGGAGGGGGGGTGAGCTGAGTGACTGCTTGGGGGGGGGGTGAGCTGAGTGACTGCTGGGGAGGGGGGGTGAGCTGAGTGACTGCTGGGGAGGGGGGGTGAGCGGAGTGACTGCTGGGGAGGGGGGGTGAGCTGGGAAGGGGGTGGCCAGGGTGAGCTGTGTGACTGATGGGAGAGGGAGCAGGATGAGCTGGATTTGGTCATAGAAGGGATTGGGAGACGTTTGCATTTTTTATCAGTTATGTTTTATTTTCCTTTTTTCCTCTTTGAATTCTATTTTAAAGATGGCAGATGGTAACACTTTTCATTTTCCCTGTCTTGCTATATTTAGGGGTTTTCCATGTAAAGTAGAAGGCTGCTTTCTGAATGATCTTTCTCATCCAACATCCCAATATGTGAAGGATTTCAAACAGAAAAAATATGAACTTGTTACCAGACTGTACAGTCTCTACAATCGCACCATCTTCGAAGATAAGGTACGCTGACTGAAGTCCGGTCATTTCTGTGTCCTCCGAATACTTCCTGTTCTCTGCATACTTCCTGTTCTCCGCTATAATTGGTGACAAGTTACAAATCAAACACACCAACCCAAAGTAAATAGCGAGATGACTCCATCACTGGGCTGGCCTTTGGGTGTGGAGACCTCTCCTGTCCAATGGGCTGACCACCTTTTGGGTGTGGAGACCTCTCCTGTCCAATGGGCTGACCACCTTTTGAGTGTGGAGACCTCTCCTGTCCAATGGGCTGACCACCTTTTGGGTGTGGAGACCTCTCTCCTGTCCAATGGGCTGACCACCTTTTGAGTGTGGAGACCTCTCCTGTCCAATGGGCTGACCACCTTTTGGGTGTGGAGACCTCTCTCCTGTCCAATGGGCTGACCACCTTTTGAGTGTGGAGACCTCTCCTGTCCAATGGGCTGACCACCTTTTGGGTGTGGAGACCTCTCTCCTGTCCAATGGGCTGACCACCTTTTTGGGTGTGGAGACCTCTCTCCTGTCCAATGGGCTGACCACCTTTTTGGGTGTGGAGACCTCTCTCCTGTCCAATGGGCTGACCACCTTTTGGGTGTGGAGACCTCTCCCGTCCAATGGGCTGACCACCTTTTTGGGTGTGGAGACCTCTCCCGTCCAATGGGCTGACCACCTTTTTGGGTGTGGAGACCTCTCCCGTCCAATGGGCTGACCACCTTTTGGGTGTGGAGACCTCTCCCGTCCAATGGGCTGACCACCTTTTTGGGTGTGGAGACCTCTCCCGTCCAATGGGCTGACCACCTTTTTGGGTGTGGAGACCTCTCCCATCCAATGGGCTGACCACCTTTTGGGTGTGGAGACCTCTCCCGTCCAATGGGCTGACCTTCAGGTGAAGAGCCGTCCTTCACTCACGGTGGACTTGTCTTGTGTTTCTCTTCTTAGCTCCCCGACAACCTGGAGATACTGTGGAATAAAAAGATGAGGAAGACGGCGGGGTACTGTGTGACGGGACAGAAGAAAATCCCGGTTCTGCAGCGATATGCCAGAATAGAACTGTCCGAGAAAGTCTGCGATTCTGCAGGTATGAGACCACAATGATTGGACATTCTAGGAGCGATGACGGGAGAATATGAGATCCTTCTCTTCTCATGTTCAGCAGAATTACTCCATAGTTGTATCAGGCTCGGAGGCAGTAGCGGGGTTCCTCTCGGGGCTCGGAGGCAGTATCGGGGCTCCCCTCCCTCCTCTTGGAGCTCTGAGGCAGTAGCAGGGCTCCTCTTGGGGCTCTGAGGCAGTAGCGGGGCTCCTCTTGGGGCTCTGAGGCAGTAGCGGGGCTCCCCTCCCTCCTCTCGGGGCTCTGAGGCAGTAGCAGGGCTCCTCTTGAAGGCGGTAGTGGGGCTCCCCTCCCTCGCGGGGGTCCTTGGCGGTAGCGGGGCTCCTCTCCCTCCTCACGGGGGTCCTTGGCGGTAGCGGGGCTCCTCTCCCTCTTCACGGGGGTCCTCGGCCGTAGCGGGGCTCCTCTCCCTCCTCACAGGGGTCCTCGGCCGTAGCGGGGCTCCTCTCTGGGCTCGGGAGGCGGTAGCGGGGCTCCTCTCTGTCACGGGGCTCCTCAGCAGTAGCGGGGCTCTGAGGTAGTAACGGACAGCCATTTGCTCCTGTTGCTCTCAATCACAGCCTGTGAGAAGAGAACGTAAGAGCGGCAAGGATGTGGAATTCCCTTCCACAGGCGGTGGTCTCAGCAGGGGAGGGGCATCGATGGTTTCAAGAAACTATTAGATAGTCTCCTGAAGGACCACAACATACAGAGATATACAATGTAACATTGACATATAATCACACACATAGGGGGGACTTGTGTCTTTTTTCAACCCCACCTACTATTTAATTATGTAACGTGGGGGCGGGGCCAAGTTGTACACTGACGTGTTAGAGCCTGCATGGGTGTTCCCATGGCAAGCAACTTGCTACGGGGGCACTTGGGAGGAGGAGCCAGAAGTGCCAGTGGGGGGGACCTGAGAAGAGGAGGATCGGGGGGCCTCTGTGTACCATTACAGACTATAACATGTTTGTTTATAAAATATAAGAAATCTCAAACCTTTTCCATCACTTGAACATTTCAGATCGCCTCCGAGACACGCTGATTCATGAGATCTGTCATGCCGCCACCTGGCTCATCAATGGGGTAAGAGACGGGCATGGTCAGTACTGGAGGCTATATGCCCGGAAAGCCACGCTGGTTCACCCCGAATTACCGATGGTCACCCGATGTCACACCTATGAGATCAATTACAAGTTCACCTACGAGTGTTCCCGCTGCAAAAACACGTGAGTAGTGACCCGTTATCACATGTGCAGTGTGGGAGGCCCCGCCTGTCCCCCCCCCCCCCCCCCTTCTTATAGGGCAGACTGATAGCCATGTCCTGTGCAGTGTGGGAGGCCTCGTCTGTCCCCCCCCCCCCCCTTCTCATAGGGCAGACTGATAGCCATGTCCTGTGCAGTGTGGGAGGCCTCGTCCTGTCCCCCCCCCCCCCCCCCTCTTCTCATAGGACAGACTGATAGCCATGTCCTGTGCAGTGTGGGAGGCCTCGCCTGTCCCCCCCCCCCCCCCCTTCTTATAGGGCAGACTGATAGCCATGTCCTGTGCAGTGTGGGAGGCCTCGTCTGCCCCCCCCCCCCTTCTCATAGGGCAGACTGATAGCCATGTCCTGTGCAGTGTGGGAGGCCTCGTCTGCCCCCCCCCCCCTTCCCCATAGGGCAGACTGATAGCCATGTCCTGTGCAGTGTGGGAGGCCTCGTCCTTCCGTCCCCCCCTTCTCATAGGGCAGACTGATAGCCATGTCCTGTGCAGTGTGGGAGGCCTCGTCTGTCCCCCCCCCCCCCCCTTCTCATAGGGCAGACTGATAGCCATGTCCTGTGCAGTGTGGGAGGCCTCGTCTGCCCCCCCCCCCCTTCCCCATAGGGCAGACTGATAGCCATGTCCTGTGCAGTGTGGGAGGCCTCGTCCTTCCGTCCCCCCCTTCTCATAGGGCAGACTGATAGCCATGTCCTGTGCAGTGTGGGAGGCCTCGTCTGTCCCGTCCCGTCCCCCTTCTCATAGGGCAGACTGATAGCCATGTCCTGTGCAGTGTGGGAGGCCTCGCCTGTCCCCCCCCCCCCTTCTCATAGGGCAGACTGATAGCCATGTCCTGTGCAGTGTGGGAGGCCTCGCCTGTCCCCCCCCCCCCCTTCTCATAGGGCAGACTGATAGCCATGTCCTGTGCAGTGTGGGAGGCCTCGTCTGTCCCCCCCCCTTCTCATAGGGCAGACTGATAGCCATGTCCTGTGCAGTGTGGGAGGCCTCGCCTGTCCCCCCCCCCCCCCCCCCCCCCCCCCCCCCTTCTCATAGGACAGACTGATAGCCATGTCCTGTGCAGTGTGGGAGGCCTCGCCTGTCCCCCCCCCCCCCCCTTCTCATAGGACAGACTGATAGCCATGTCCTGTGCAGTGTGGGAGGCCTCGCCTGTCCCCCCCCCCCCCCTTCTCATAGGGCAGATTGATAGCCATGTCCTGTGCAGTGTGTGAGGCCTTGTCTGTCCCCCCCCCCCTTCTCATAGGGCAGATTGATAGCCATGTCCTGTGCAGTGTGGGAGGCCTCGTCTGTCCTCCCTTCTCATAGGGCAGACTGATAGCCATGTCCTGTGCAGTGTGGGAGGCCTCGTCTGTCCTCCCTTCTCATAGGGCAGACTGATAGCCATGTCATGTGCAGTGTGGGAGGCCTCGTCCTTCTGTCCCCCCTTCTCATAGGGCAGATTGATAGCCATGTCCTGTGCAGTGTGGGAGGCCTCGTCTGTCCCCCCCCCCTTCTCATAGGGCAGACTGATAGCCATGTCCTGTGCAGTGTGGGAGGCCTCGTCCTTCCGTCCCCCCCTTCTCATAGGGCAGATTGATAGCCATGTCCTGTGCAGTGTGGGAGGCCTCGTCTGTCCCGTCCCCCCCCCCCTTCTCATAGGACAGACTGATAGCCATGTCCTGTGCAGTGTGGGAGGCCTAGTCTGTCCCCCCCCCCCCCCCTTCTCATAGGGCAGACTGATAGCCATGTCCTGTGCAGTGTGGGAGGCCTCGTCTGTCCCGTCCCCCCCCCCTTCTCATAGGACAGACTGATAGCCATGTCCTGTGCAGTGTGGGAGGCCTAGTCTGTCCCCCCCCCCCCCCCCCCTTCTCATAGGGCAGACTGATAGCCATGTCCTGTGCAGTGTGGGAGGCCTCGTCTGTCCCCCCCCCTTCTCATAGGGCAGACTGATAGCCATGTCCTGTGCAGTGTGGGAGGCCTCGTCTGTCCTCCCCCCCTCTTCTCATAGGGCAGACTGATAGCCATGTCCTGTGCAGTGTGGGAGGCCTCGTCCTTCCGTCCCCCCTTCTCATAGGGCAGATTGATAGCCATGTCCTGTGCAGTGTGGGAGGCCTTGTCCCGTCCCCCCCTTCTCATAGGGCAGACTGATGGCCATGTCATGTGCAGTGTGGGAGGCCTCGTCTGTCCCCCCCCCCCCCCCCTCTTCTCATAGGGCAGACTGATAGCCATGTCATGTGCAGTGTGGGAGGCCTCGTCCTTCCGTCCCCCCTTCTCATAGGGCAGACTGATAGCCATGTGCTGTGCAGTGTGGGAGGCCTCGTCTGTCCCCCCCCCCCCCCCCCCTTCTCATAGGGCAGACTGATAGCCATGTCCTGTGCAGTGTGGGAGGCCTCGTCCGTCCTCCCCCTCTTCTCATAGGGCAGACTGATAGCCATGTCCTGTGCAGTGTGGGAGGCCTCGTCTGTCCCCCCCCCCCCTTCTCATAGGGCAGACTGATAGCCATGTCCTGTGCAGTGTGGGAGGCCTCGTCTGTCCCCCCTTCTCATAGGGCAGACTAATAGCCATGTCCTGTGCAGTGTGGGAGGCCTCGTCTGTCCCCCCCCCCCTTCTCATAGGGCAGATTGATAGCCATGTCCTGTGCAGTGTGGGAGGCCTCGTCTGTCCCCCCCCCCCCCCCTTCTCATAGGACAGACTGATAGCCATGTCCTGTGCAGTGTGGGAGGCCTCGTCCGTCCGTCCCCCCCCCCTTCTCATAGGGCAGACTGATAGCCATGTCCTGTGCAGTGTGGGAAGCCTCGTCTGTCCCCCCCCTTCTCATAGGGCAGACTGATAGCCATGTCCTGTGCAGTGTGGGAGGCCTCGTCCTTCCGTCCCCCCTTCTCATAGGGCAGACTGATAGCCATGTCCTGTACAGTGTGGGAGGCCTCGTCTGTCCCCCCCCCCCTTCTTATAGGGCAGACTGATAGCCATGTCCTGTGCAGTGTGGGAGGCCTCGTCCTTCCGTCCCCCCTTCTCATAGGGCAGACTGATAGCCATGTCCTGTGCAGTGTGGGAGGCCTCGTCCTTCCGTCCCCTCTTCTCATAGGGCAGATTGATAGCCATGTCCTGTGCAGTGTGGGAGGCCTCGTCCTTCCGTCCCCCCTTCTCATAGGGCAGACTGATAGCCATGTCCTGTGCAGTGTGGGAGGCCTCGTCTGTCCCCCCCCCCCTTCTCATAGGGCAGACTGATAGCCATGTCCTGTGCAGTGTGGGAGGCCTCGTCCTTCCGTCCCCCCTTCGCATAGGGCAGATTGATAGCCATGTCCTGTGCAGTGTGGGAGGCCTCGTCTGTCCCCCCCCCCCCCCCTTCTCATAGGGCAGACTGATGGCCATGTCCTGTGCAGTGTGGGAGGACTCATCCGTCCCCCCTCCCCCTCTTCTCATAGTGCAGACTGATAGCCATGTCCTGTGCAGTGTGGGAGGCCTCGTCTGTCCCCCCCCCCCTTCTCATAGGGCAGACTGATGGCCATGTCCTGTGCAGTGTGGGAGGCCTCGTCTGTCCCCCCTCCCCCTCTTCTCATAGTGCAGACTGATAGCCATGTCCTGTGCAGTGTGGGAGGCCTCGTCTGTCCCCCCCCCCCTCTTCTCATAGGGCAGACTGATAGCCATGTCCTGTGCAGTGTGGGAGGCTTCGTCCCCCGTCCCCCCCTCTTCTCATAGGGCAGACTGATAGCCATGTCCTGTGCAGTGTGGGAGGCCTCGTCTGCCCCCCCCCCCCCCTTCTCATAGGACAGACTGATAGCCATGTCCTGTGCAGTGTGGGAGGCCTCGTCCTTCCGTCCCCCCTTCTCATAGGGCAGACTGATAGCCATGTCCTGTGCAGTGTGGGAGGCCTCGTCTGTCCCCCCCCTCCCCTTCTCATAGGGCAGACGGATAGCCATGTCCTGTGCAGTGTGGGAGGCCTCGTCTGTCCCCCCCCCCCCCCCCCCCTTCTCATAGGGCAGACTGATAGCCATGTCCTGTGCAGTGTGGGAGGCCTCGTCCTTCCGTCCCCCCTTCTCATAGGGCAGACTGATAGCCATGTCCTGTGCAGTGTGGGAGGCCTCGTCTGTCCCCCCCCCCCCCCCCCTTCTCATAGGACAGACTGATAGCCATGTCCTGTGCAGTGTGGGAGGCCTCGTCTGTCCCCCCTCTTCTCATAGGGCAGACTGATAGCCATGTCCTGTGCAGTGTGGGAGGCCTCGTCTGTCGTCCCCCCCCCCCCTTCTCATAGGGCAGACTGATAGCCATGTCCTGTGCAGTGTGGGAGGCCTCGTCCGTCCCCCCTCCCCCTCTTCTCATAGGGCAGACTGACAGCCATGTCCTGTGCAGTGTGGGAGGCCTCGTCCTTCCGTCCCCCCTTCTCATAGGGCAGACTGATAGCCATGTCCTGTGCAGTGTGGGAGGCCTCGTCTGTCCCCCCTCTTCTCATAGGGCAGACTGATGGCCATGTCCTGTGCAGTGGGGGAGGCCTCGTCTGTCCCCCCCCTCCCCTTCTCATAGGGCAGACTGATAGCCATGTCCTGTGCAGTGTGGGAGGCCTCGTCTGTTCCCCCCCCCCCCCCCTTCTCATAGGGCAGACTGATAGCCATGTCCTGTGCAGTGTGGGAGGCCTCGTCTGTCCCCCCCCCCTTCTCATAGGGCAGATTGATAGCCATGTCCTGTGCAGTGTGGGAGGCCTCGTCTGTCCCCCCCCCCCCCCTTCTCATAGGGCAGACTGATAGCCATGTCCTGTGCAGCGTGGGAAGCCTTGTCCGTCCCCCCCCCCCCCCCCCCCTTCTCATAGGGTAGATTGATAGCCATGTCCTGTGCAGTGTGGGAGGCCTCGTCTGTCCTCCCCGTCCCCCCCTCTTCTCATAGGGCAGACTGATAGCCATGTCCTGTGCAGCGTGGGAAGCCTTGTCCGTCCGTCCCCCCCCCCCTTCTCATAGGGTAGATTGATAGCCATGTCCTGTGCAGTGTGGGAGGCCTCGTCCGTCCGTCCCCCCCCCCCCTTCTCATAGGGCAGACTGATAGCCATGTCCTGTGCAGTGTGGGAGGCCTCGTCCTTCCGTCCCCCCTTCTCATAGGGCAGACTGATAGCCATGTCCTGTGCAGTGTGGGAGGCCTTGTCCGTCCCCCCTCCCCCTCTTCTCATAGGGCAGACTGATAGCCTCGTCTGTCCCCCCCCTTCTCATAGGGCAGACTGATAGCCATGTCCTGTGCAGTGTGGGAGGCCTCGTCTGTCCCCCCCCCCCCCCTCTCATAGGGCAGACTGATAGCCATGTCCTGTGCAGTGTGGGAGGCCTCGTCTGTCCCCCCCCCCCCTTCTCATAGGGCAGACTGATAGCCATGTTCTGTGCAGTGTGGGAGGCCTCGTCTGTCCCCCCCCCCCTTCTCATAGGGCAGATTGATAGCCATGTCCTGTGCAGTGTGGGAGGCCTCGTCTGTCCCCCCCCCTTCTCATAGGGCAGACTGATAGCCATGTCCTGTGCAGTGTGGGAGGCCTCGTCTGTCTGTCCTCCCCCCCCCCCCCCCCCCCCCTCTTCTCATAGGGTAGATTGATAGCCATGTCCTGTGCAGTGTGGGAGGCCTCGTCTGTCCGTCCGTCCCGTCCCCCTTCTCATAGGGCAGACTGATAGCCATGTCCTGTGCAGTGTGGGAGGCCTCGTCTGTCCCCCCCCCCCCCCTTCTCATAGGGCAGACTGATAGCCATGTCCTGTGCAGTGTGGGAGGCCTTGTCCGTCCCCCCTCCCCCTCTTCTCATAGGGCAGACTGATAGCCTCGTCTGTCCCCCCCCTTCTCATAGGGCAGACTGATAGCCATGTCCTGTGCAGTGTGGGAGGCCTCGTCTGTCCCCCCCCCCCCCCCCCCCCCCCCTTCTCATAGGGCAGACTGATGGCCATGTCTTGTCAATCAACTCCAGTGATGAGGAGGCGGAGTCAAGTCCTGCTGTCCGTGTCAATGGAGGCAGCAGGGTGCAGCTGTAGGCATCGTCCCGATATATAACCCCCCAAAGTCCAGCAATGTACCGGGTACAGCGCTGGTTAAGTGGTCATTGCAATGCCAGGTAGTGACGCACACACATAGTCCCTGTCTGGGACCGCTTCTCCTCAAACCGGAGTTCCACCAATATAAAAGTGTAGCTGCTGACTTTTAATAATCGGTCACTCGCCTGTTCCAGCGATGCGGGGGGAACGAAGCCTCGCTCATCTTCCTCTCTGAGGCGCCGGCATCGTGACTGTGAGCGTCCGGCTGGGCGCGCATGCATGTGTCATGATTCACCGGGCAATTGTCACAGGTCCCAGATGGTTGGGGAGAGGGGTACTTCCGGTGCGGCGTGCCCCGGGAGGAAGTGGCAGCTGGAACCCTCTAAAGTGTTTACACTCCCCCCCCCCCCCCCCCAAAAAAGACATGCCAAATGTGGCATGTCAGGTGGTCACCGTCCCTCAAAGCGGAAGTTTAAATTTATTTTTTGGGTGGAACTCCACTCTTAAAGTGCTTGTAATCCCCATTCATGAAATCTGACCTAGGCACATCTATCTGTAGTGTTTACTTCTCTCTCTCCAAAGCTCTAAGTGCCGTTTTCTCTCTGGTGCTTCGTTCTCGGCATGAGTCACTTCTGACACATGAGATCATGAGCTTGAAAATTTAGTTTTGTGGAGGGAGATTAGCAGGGAGCTTGTCTATTTAGACTACAGCTCTGCAGGTTCCTTCGTTCCTCTGCCTATGTTGGGGGGGGGGGGGGGTGTCCCTTTCCTCCAATCAGCTCTCACACAGTGTCCTCCACCCACCCCCTATGTGCTGCTGAAAGAGGGGGGGGATTTGTAACACAAGCTGCACATTCTGAAGGGTGTAGAAAGGAGAAGACAGCAGATAAACAGGTGCAACTTACACAGCGAGGAAACAAATCTTCCTGCATATCACCTGAGGCCGGTCACCTCAATGGGGATATAGAGGGATTACACACACTGTAAAAGAGAAGTGTGGGGGGGGGGGGGGGACCTTTACACTCACGATGTGTATGCTGCATTTGTCTCCCGCCGCCTCCTAAGACTGAGAACTGAGCGATCACAATGGCGGCTGAACCCGGGACCTCTGACCCCAATGGCGGCTGATCCCGGGGACCTCTGACCCCAATGGCGGCTGATCCCGGGACCTCTGACCCCAATGGCGGCTGATCCCGGGGACCTCTGACCCCAGTGGCGGCTGATCCCGGGGACCTCTGACCCCCAATGGCGGCTGATCCCGGGACCTCTGACCCCCAATGGCGGCTGATCCCCGGGACCTCTGACCCCCAATGGCGGCTGATCCCCGGGACCTCTGACCCCCAATGGCGGCTGATCCCCGGGACCTCTGACCCCCAATGGCGGCTGATCGCTCGGTCTCCAGAGAGCGGCTTCCTCTTCAGATATTTGGTCACATGGTCTTCTATAATTCGATCTGATGATTGTGTAATGTGTATGAGGCTCTGCTTGCTGTAGAGGAGTCTTTTTACCTTTTTTTTTCTTCTCTCCTCCCCCGAGGATCGGACGTCACTCCAAGTCTCTGGACACCGAGCGATTCGTCTGCGCGCTGTGTAAAGGAAAGCTGGTGCTGCAGGCGGCGACACGGAAGGACGGCTCCCCCGCCAACACCCAGCTCAATCCGTTTGCCAAGTTTGTGAAGGAGAATTACGGATCTACGAAGAAAGAGATGACGGGGCTGAGTCACGCCGAAGTCATGAGGAAACTTAGTGCCAACTTCTCTTCCAAGGCCAAAATTTCTGCTTAAGTCGGTCCGGGAAATAATATGCGAGATGTAGCCGTGCAGAATCTCAGGGAATCGTATGAAATCCTTTTTATCCAGATATTTATCAAAAGGACAGCGGGACTAAACTGCTCCAATCCACCCCCTCCCCCCAATCCTTCCACCGTTACCTGGCAGTAACCTCTCTGTCCCCAGCTACTTCCACACCGCTGTCCCAGAGCAAGATCCTTCTCATCTCAGGTCCAAAACCTCTTAACACTGGCTGAGCTGAGACCTCCTGCTCTTCTCTGGCCCTGCCCCTGCTGAGACCTCCTGCTCTTCTCTGGCCCTGCCCCTGCTGAGACCTCCTGCTCTTCTCTGGCCCTGCCCCTGCTGAGACCTCCTGCTCTTCTCTGGCCCTGCCCCTGCTGAGACCTCCTGCTCTTCTCTGGCCCTGCCCCTGCTGAGACCTCCTGCTCTTCTCTGGCCCTGCCCCTGCTGAGACCTCCTGCTCTTCTCTGGCCCTGCCCCTGCTGAGACCTCCTGCTCTTCTCTGGCCCTGCCCCTGCTGAGACCTCCTGCTCTTCTCTGGCCCTGCCCCTGCTGAGACCTCCTGCTCTTCTCTGGCCCTGCTGAGACCTCCTACTCCTCTCTGGCCCCACCCATGCTGAGACCTCCTACTTGTTTGGCACCGTCCACTCACTGCCTGCTCTGGCCCCGCCCATGCTGAGACCTCCTGCTCTTCTCTGGGCCCGCCCATGCTGAGACCTCCTGCTCTTCTCTGGGCCCCGCCCCTGCTGAGACCTCCTGCTCTTCTCTGGGCCCCGCCCCTGCTGAGACCTCCTGCTCTTCTCTGGGCCCTGCCGAGACCTCCTGCTCTTCTCTGGCTCCGCCCATGCTGAGACCGCCCATCCTTGTACGGGGTTGTCTGGGGAATCCGTTTATGCATTTGGATGGCTCCATGCAAGTCTGAGGGGTGGGTGTGTAGGTAAGGTGGGGGAGGGGAATGGATTTAAAGCAGTTTATTACACTTGTCCTTTTTTAATGTACTTTTAAATGAAACCTGTCACTACAAGGGAAAGGAATATGGTTTAGTAATGTGCTCAGTGGTATATACCGTATACTCTTTTCCTTCACTCTCCCTCCACTCCATTCAGCCACCAAGTGCTGGGAAAACATCCAGAACTTCCTGGTATGGAGGAGCATGTGACGGTGCTGGTACGTGGCCCGGCCCTGTGTAAGCTCCAGCTGGAGATTCAATTAGAGCTTACACATGGCTGGCTTTCCTCACTCCTCCAACAGGCTGAATGGAGCAGCGGGGTAACCATAGGGGGAGGGTAAGTATATGCTGCTGGGGAAATTACAATGAGTGTGTTTCTTTGCTCTGCATGGACAAAGGACGGGTTCACTTTAAAATACCGCCTGCCCAACTGTGAAATCTGGATATTGATCTCCAGAAATCCCTGCACAGCAGAAACCAGACTGTGAGGGGGATAATGCAGCCAGTAAGATGGCATTGTACAATGGGCTGTGAGCCAATAGGAGGGCATTGTACAGTGTGCTCTGAGCCAATAGGAGGGCATTGTACAATGGGCTGTGAGCCAATAGGAGGTCATTGTACAATGGGCTGTGAGCCAATAGGAGGTCATTGTACAATGGGCTGTGAGCCAATAGGAGGTCATTGTACAATGTTCTGTGAGCCAATAGGAGGTCATTGTACAATGGGCTGTGAGCCAATAGGAGGGCATTGTCCAATGGGCTCTGAGCCAATAGGAGGTCATTGTACAATGTTCTGTGAGCCAATAGGAGGTCATTGTACAATGGGCTGTGAGCCAATAGGAGGTCATTGTACAATGGGCTGTGAGCCGATAGGAGGGCATTGTACAGTGGGCTCTGAGCCAATAGGAGGTCATTGTACAATGGGCTCTGAGCCGATAGGAGGGCATTGTACAATGGGCTGTGAGCTGATAGGAGGTCATTGTACAATGGGCTGTGAGCCAATAGGAGGGCATTGTCCAATGGGCTCTGAGCCAATAGGAGGTCATTGTACAATGGGCTGTGAGCCAATAGGAGGTCATTGTACAATGGGCTGTGAGCCAATAGGAGGGCATTGTCCAATGGGCTCTGAGCCAATAGGAGGTCATTGTACAATGTTCTGTGAGCCAATAGGAGGGCATTGTACAATGGGCTGTGAGCCAATAGGAGGGCATTGTACAATGGGCTGTGAGCCAATAGGAGGTCATTGTACAATGGGCTGTGAGCCAATAGGAGGTCATTGTACAATGGGCTGTGAGCCAATAGGAGGTCATTGTACAACGATGTATATCAAAACTTTCTCAGGCGTTGTGGGGGAGGGGCGTATGCCCCTTGGAGATGAAGGGGAGCACAGGGAGAGCCCCCCCCCCCCAGATGCTCTAGAACAATGGCAGTTTATGTAGATGACAGGAATTGTGAATGTGATGGGTGACGATCGGTGGGGTGTCTCCGGACCCTCCATGTCTGTTCTATATTTGTGTGTTCTGTGTTTGTTTTTTATTAACTTTTTATAATAAAATGTTTCTTATCATGTAGCCTCCTCTGTGTGTGTTTAATATCTTATTTCTGAAAGACCGTCCATGGAAGGACCCCCTCCCCCCCCCCCCCCTTCTGTATAATCTCCTAGATCTGCCCAGCGAAGGAGTCCATATATGACAGAGCCACACCCATTCATGGTGAACCCCACCCCCTGCCATAAATATGGCTTCCATTTAGGGTGGAGCATGTAATGTGTTCCCTCATATGTGTTCTAACTGTGGGGGGGGGGGTGGGACTGACTGAACCCAACTTATTTCCTGGCTCAATCTGTGCCCAAAAGTGTCTCCCGTTACACACGCCATATATTTCACATATTTACCGTATTTTCCGGCGTATACGACGACCCCCTAATTTTCCAGGAAAAATTTTGGTTTTGGGATATACTCACTGTATAAGACTACCCCCTTTTTTTCCAAGCCCCACTGTGCCATTACATGCCCCCACTGTGCCATTACATGCCCCCACTGTGCCATTGCATGCCCCCACTGTGCCATTGCATGCCCCCACTGTGCCATTGCATGCCCCCACTGTGCCATTGCATGCCCCCACTGTGCCATTGCATGCCCCCACTGTGCCATTGCATGCCCCCACTGTGCCATTACATGCCCCCACTGTGCCATCACATTACATGCCCCCACAGTGCCATCACATTACATTACATGCCCCCACAGTGCCATCACATTACATTACATGCCCCCACAGTGCCATCACATTACATTACATGCCCCCACAGTGCCATCACATTACATGCCCCCACAGTGCCATCACATTACATGCCCCCACAGTGCCATCACATTACATGCCCCCACAGTGCCATCACATTACATGCCCCCACATTACATGCCCCCCACAGTGCCATCACATTACATGCCCCCACTTTTTCCCCCCCACTGTGCCATCACTCACGTTTTGCAGGCCGGTGACAGTCTCCGTCTGCTGCGAGCGTCCATGATTTCAAAGCCGCGCGCCGTCTTCTCAGCGTGTCCTGTGATTGGCAGAACACAAATTTTCCCAGTAGCGCCTCTGTTCTGTGTTCCGCCAATCACGGATGCCTTCTCATCTCGTCCGAGGATGAGAAGGCATCCGTGATAGGCGGAAAACAGAACAGAGGCGCTGCTGGGAAGATTTCTGTTCCGCCTATCACAGGACAGCGAGGACGCGCTGAGAAGACGGCGCGCAGCTTTGAAATTATGACGATCGCAGCTGCACGGAGACCGTAACCGGCGTATAAGACGACCCCCGACTTTGGATGCATTTTTTTGCATCCAAAAAGTCGTCTTATACGCCGGAAAATACGGTATTTGTAAAAAAAAAATGATTTATCACTTTCCTTCCACTTCACAATTATGTGCCACTTTGTGTCGGCCTATCACAAAAAATACATTTAAAGCGGAGGTTCGCCCTAATTTTCAACATTACTAAATCCACATCCTTAAAACGTTTACAAACACATATGCCTAACCTTTTTTTTTTTTCTGCGGCTCTAATGACCTTCGCTCGGCGGCTCGAATCTCGACTTCCGGGTTTTCCTCCCGCGGGAGTAGGCGTGTACTTTTGCTGGCGGCGCTATGTATGCTGGGAGGTCGCCGCAAGTGTCACGCTTCCTAGGAGATGCTTTGTCCGCCGTCCAGCGAAATGTCTCGAGACACCGCTACCCGGAAGTCCGTGCTTGTGGGCTTCAGTATGCCCACAAGCAAAATGGCAAATCCCAGGCTCATTCTATATAAGTTTTTTTTCTTTTATACGAAAACGGACGGGGGATGATTTTAATCGCCGGACAAATGAGTACTATATTTTTATTTAAAACCACATTGAATGGGATTAAAAAAAAAAAAAACGATGTACCGCGGAACCCCCGCTTTAAGTTTTTGTTTGTAACATGACAGAATGTGAAAATATTTCAAGGGGTATGAATACTAATTCCTGCCACTGCCACCAACAATGGGGCACGTTTCCTTCCACAGACACCATGGCCTAGGACAGTGGTTCTCAACCTCGGGGTCGAATGACAATTTGCCAGGGGTCACCGAATCCTGGGCCTTGTTCTGAAGCCCGCATCACTCTGCTATCCTTTTCGCGGCCGCCCAGCTGGGCTGTTCCTGGAGCCCGTGGCCGCCCACAGCCGCCCATTCAGTTCACGCCATGGGTGGGGGGCAGGGACTAGAGGTCAGCTGACTGGTAAGGGTTGTGAAGTGGGAGGGGCTGGAGGAGACCCTATTTCCTGATTTCGGCATAGGTGTCACTGCTGCGAGACACCACAGAGCTGGAATGGAGAATGCATGAAAGGGAGAGAAAAAGAGCGGGAGGAACAAAGAATAAGGGAAAGAACAAGAAAGACGGGTAGAGGGAAGGATGGAGAAAACAAAACAAGAAATTAGAGATAAAGAGAGAGAGAGAGATAAAAGTGAAAGAAAAGAGAAAGGGAGTGATACATCCTAAAATGTTCCATCAGGGGTGTTAATACGGTACGAGTGGAAGGGACTCTGGGAGTGCTAAATTTCCGTGGGATAGGAGCGCAAATTACTTGTCTTGCCTTGGGTGCTGATAACCCCCGCTACCAAAATAATTTTACTGTTGGGGGTCCCCACAACTTGGGAAATTTTATCAAGGGGTCACGGCACTAGAAAGGTTGAGAACCTCTGGCCTCGGACCAGAACATCACTGTGTCGATAAGAACCATTTAAAACACGACTTTCTATAAGCTTGACTTGAACAGGGTCATCATCACCACGTCTGATATCTGAGGGCCCCTCCATTATATTCCATGGATAGCCCTCAACAGTGCGCTCTTCACTTCTTGGTTCCTCAGGCTGTAGATAATGGGATTGAGAAGTGGAGTCACCACCGATGGAAAGACAGAGACTATCTTATTAGTATGAAGGTCACTTCCATCCACCGGCCTTGCAAACATGAAGAGGGTTGTTCCATAGAAGATGAGGACAACCGTCAGATGGGAGGCACAAGTATAGAAGGTTTTATGGCGGCCTGTGGAGGTTGGAAGTCTCAGGATTGTGTTTAGTATAAATATATATGACACCATAATAAGTAGAAGACACGCCCCACCAAGACAGCAGATCACAGAGAACAGAGTCTTCATGTTTGTGGTGTCGGAACATATGAGTTTAATTAAAGGAGCAAAGTCGCAGTAGTAATGATCCACCTGTGCCGGGCCGCAGAACCTCGCTCTGGAGAGTTGTATAGAATGACTTACAAAGGCAGAAAATCCGCCGATCCACGATCCCACTGCAAACCGCACACAGACCCCGGGGCTCATGATGACCGTATAATGTAAAGGTCTACAAAAGGCCACATAGCGGTCAAAGCCCATCACCACAAGAAGGAGGTTTTCTGTGACACCTAAACTGAAATGGAGATAAAATTGAGAAACACAACACCCAAAACAAACCGTCTTCCCCCCTGAGAGTAACCCTTGTAATAACCCCGGGACGGTCACGGTGGGGTACCAAAGCTCTAAGAAAGAGAATACGCTGATAAAGAAGTACATCGGTTTATGGAGACGGCGGTCACTTCCCACAAGGACAATGATAACACTATTTATTACAACGCTTAGCGAGTAAACCATTAATATCAGTATGAAGAGGACCATTCCCGGGGCCGGTGGGACTGCGAAGCCCAGAAGGAGAAATTCTCTGACAATTGTGACATTGTAGTCCATGATTCCACAATAATTCTTCTCTAGATGTGTCCATCTTGGTGTCCATTCCATGAGAAGTCATGAAACACATAACACCTGGAATGTGGAGCGAATTGAAGACGCGTTTCACCAATAATTATTCTTGTGGTTGTGAAATGACGATGAAATCTGCTGAAAGAAGAAATGTCATGATGGAGGTCAATGAAATATTTACTGACAAATCTTACATATTAAAGTCCTATTCCTGGAACCCGCTGACAGATGGAATTATCCCCACAGTTCCACCTTCCACCCCCAACACACCATATAGACCGCCACACACGGGCCGGCCACCAGATACCACCCAATGGGCTCAGCCCCCGGGGACAGAGATAAACATCTCAGAAAAGACCACCAAAGTTTATGCTAAGTTTGGAAACGTTGGCACCACATTCCGAATGTTGTAATAGATTTTAGAAGAGATTTGGATGGGATTTTTTTTAGGCACGAAAACCAACAAATTTATAAAATGAGAATCCTTTCAATTGTCCTTAAATGATTCAGAGGTCCCCTATACCCTCCCCCATCATTTGTGTTGTGCTTTTTTAAGGTCATATTTGCCCGCACAGTAATTTACTTTGAATTCTTTTATAACGAAGATGCTTTTAAATACAAGACAATCTATATGCCATAGTCTATAATATGAAACTTATTCACGGAGATGTATGATCATACAAAATAGCTAATTTATTGGTAAACAAAATATTAATATTTACATTAAATTAAAATACCAGTTGCGTCACATTAACGACTTAAAAATCAATAAAATACCCCCAAAGTGGGCATGCAATATCTTTGATCTGAGTCATGGTAGGTTCTCAAGATAACTTTTATGTAAATGACAATGAAACAAAAACGTCTATTTCACACGTCTAATCGTTACTTTACTGCAGGTAAGTAAAAGATCAAATAATGTGAAATATATTGGACGTTAGTTTTGTCAATAAAATTTAAACTATGTAAAAATAAAAATATAATAAAATTGTACTCTTAAGGAAAAGTGACAAGTTATTGATATGAGAACAAACCAGAACTACAGGATATTCAATACTTCAATATTTCAACATTTCTAGGGAACAACAATATATTTTAGATAAAATAAAAAATGACATAGTTACCAATTCCCAAGGTGGCTATTTCCTATTGGCAAGTGACCAGAGCTAAAATCGTTGCAGTCTTCATGCATAGTGCAAGCGTGCTCTCATGGGGCGCTCCTATTGATGGGGTCCTCTTCTCATCCTCCCATTGAGCTCAAGATTAAGATTTTTGTTCTTAGATTGGATCCCTTCTATCTCATGGGTTTCCCTTTTTATATTGATTAAAACAATAGGACCATGAAGATCCTACCCAGTTCTGCCCCTCTGACAGCTGTCCTTAAATCATAGGCCTGTGGCACATAGGGGCGTTCCTGCCAAGACGTGTTTGGTTTCTATTGGCTGACAGCTTAATAATTGACTTGTTCTCTGGGCCTGGAGAACCTCGAGTAATATTACTTCCAGCCACTAGGTGTCTCACCTTTATTGTGAGATAATCTATACGTTGGATATCTATATTTTAGGTTTAGACTATCGACATATATCTATCCATATATATATATATATACCTCTATGTATGACTCTGGTATGTTTATATTATATAAAATACAATTAGTATACTGTTGATTTTGATACAATGTGTTCATATTTTCCATTATAAATGTTTTTCCACAAAACAGTCTTTGCAATCAATGCATAGGTTACATCTCTCAATCAAATGCAAAATAATTATTAATGTGTTTACCTGACTTATTTTGATATGTGCTTGATGGATATGTGTTACATGTTAGTTCATATTTTTATACATTTTTCACAATGTGATATCTTTCATAATGTCGATTATGGTAGCTTATTTAAAACACTTCTATTTATAAAACAAGTTTCTCATATAATTCTTTCTTAGAACAAAGCTCTAACCTAATGGATCTGTTTCCCTTGGTCCTAATTCATCGATTATCTAAATATTACTTATTTCATGTCGATATATTTTCTTTTAATAATGTGTGTATTTTAAAATATCTGACTTGTATCATATATTGGTGGAGCTTGGACATTAATGAAGATAGTTTAATAGCTCAGTTGTGTAAATATCCTCTCCTTAGACTCTTTGCTGGTCCACATGGTTCATTGTGTTAGTATGGCTAAAGTCAACGTTCTTGTTTGGTAAGAAACTACTCCACAATGGCCATACCTAGTCACTTGAAGCCAGTTTAAACATTTTGTTTGGTAAGAAAATCATTGCATTCTTTTGTGAGAAGAGCTTCATTGTTTCAACTTTCACTGAAGATCGTAAACGTTACAGATAGCTAATGTATTGGGAACTGGGCAAATATGGCTTGGTTCCTGAAGAGTTTTTTTTATTTTAGTGATTCATCTCCAATTTTAGACTTAATGGATATTTCATATTTTTGTCGGAACAATATTGAAATATATTATTTTTATCGTCACAAAACCCACAACATTTGGTTGCCACCCGCCAAGATTTTTTTTTTGGGGGGGGGGGGTGGTGGCAAACAGTGCACCCATCACCCCCCGGGTCGGTGCACTTACCTCAATCACTGGCCTGATGAAGCCTCTTTCAGTTTAAACACGTCAGAACCCCTTTGTCTAATACAAACAACGGTTGTAAATGTTGCATGACTACATTTGTGGTCTGTTTTTAATAAGATGTATCGTTTGATATATTTTAATTGCTTCGTAATAATTTATTACATGAAGTGTTAAATAAATGTGAGAATTTTTTTTTTTTTTTATATACTGAACCAGGATATCCTTTCCAAAATATAATAATAATATCAATGAAATTTATAGATACCAAAATTTTGGAAGAATATTACATTTATGTAAACATTATATTGAAAATGGTAAATAAATGAACCAGGATATGCTTTTCAAAATTAAATATAAAAATAATAATAATATTTATTATTATCATAGATTCAACATAAGTATCAGAAAAATCAAAGATCCCAAAATATTAGAAGAAAATAAATCTTTTTCAACTTTATCTGAAATGTTAAATAAATAAAAGAAATAAATGCACGTGATAAATATATTTTTTTACTCAACCTTTACTGATGATATCCTTTTCAAAATTATAATACTAATAATAAATATCAATTATTCAACATTAGCATCAGCAAAATCATAGACACCAAATATTGGAAGAATATTAAATCTACATCCTCCATTAGCTACATGCGGGTGACGCCCCGGCCATTGTTTATCAAAGGATATTTTACCCTATAAAGTCTTTACTTTTTGTTTTGTCCTATTGCCTTTTAATATATAAAGATTCTTTTTTTTTAATGCATTTTATTCCAAAACCATGTTCAGTCAGACATACAATGAGACTTTTAATACATCCTCATTAGTGTGTTATCTGGAATTATCCGAGGATCTCCTCTGAGGGCTCTAATGGAAAAAGTCCCAAACCGGAGATAAGTGATCTCTAATGACGACCAGAACTCAGCCGGGAAATCCGGAGCTTCAGAAAACATCTGCCGGGGGATAAAATCCTCTCCTAATTATATCAGGAAAGGAAAATACCAAAAAGATAATAAGCAGAAAATTCATTGCTGGTCGGCTCCATAAAGGACCCCAATTCTCTATACCAACATGGTCCACCAAGGACCCCAATTCTCTATACCAACATGGTCCATAAAGGGCCCCAATTCTCTATACCAACATGGTCCACCAAGGACCCCAATTCTCTATACCAACATGGTCCATAAAGGGCCCCAATTCTCTATACCAACATGGTCCATCAAGGACCCCAATTCTCTATACCAACATGGTCCATTAAGGACCCCAATTCTCTATACCAACATGGTCCATCAAGGACCCCAATTCTCTATACCAACATGGTCCATCAAGGGCCCCAATTCTCTATACCAACATGGTCCACCAAGGACCCCAATTCTCTATACCAACATGGTCCATAAAGGGCCCCAATTCTCTATACCAACATGGTCCATCAAGGACCCCAATTCTCTATACCAACATGGTCCATTAAGGACCCCAATTCTCTATACCAACATGGTCCATCAAGAACCCCAATTCTCTATACCAACATGGTCCATCAAGGGCCCCAATTCTCTATACCAACATGGTCCATTAAGGACCCCAATTCTCTATACCAACATGGTCCATCAAGGACCCCAATTCTCTATACCAACATGGTCCATCAAGGGCCCCAATTCTCTATACCAACATGGTCCACCAAGGACCCCAATTCTCTATACCAACATGGTCCATAAAGGGCCCCAATTCTCTATACCAACATGGTCCATCAAGGACCCCAATTCTCTATACCAACATGGTCCATTAAGGACCCCAATTCTCTATACCAACATGGTCCATCAAGGACCCCAATTCTCTATACCAACATGGTCCATAAAGGGCCCCAATTCTCTATACTAACATGGTCCATCAAGGACCCCAATTCTCTATACCAACATGGTCCATAAAGGGCCCCAATGCTCTATACCAACATGGTCCATAAAGGGCCCCAATTCTCTATACTAACATGGTCCATAAAGGACCCCAATTCTCTATACCAACATGGTCCATAAAGGACCCCAATTCTCTATACCAACATGGTCCATCAAGGACCCCAATTCTCTAAACCAACATGGTCCACCAAGGACCCCAATTCTCTATACCAACATGGTCCATAAAGGGCCCCAATTCTCTATACCAACATGGTCCATAAAGGGCCCCAATTCTCTATACCAACATGGTCCATCAAGGACCCCAATTCTCTATACCAACATGGTCCACCAAGGACCCCAGTTCTCTATACCAACATGGTCCATCAAGGACCCCAGTTCTCTATACCAACATGGTCCATAAAGGACCCCAATTCTCTATACCAACATGGTCCATAAAGGACCCCAATTCTCTATACCAACATGGTCCATAAAGTTCCACAATTCTCTATACCAACATGGTTCACCAAGGACCCCAATTCTCTATACCAACATGGTTCACCAAGGACCCCAATTCTCTATACCAACATGGTCCACCAAGGACCCCAATTCTCTATACCAACATGGTTCACCAAGGACCCCAATTCTCTATACCAACATGGTCCATAAAGGACCCCAATTCTCTATACCAACGTGGTCCATCAAGGACCCCAATTCTCTATACTAACGTGGTCCATAAATGGCCCCAATTCTCTATACTAACGTGGTCCATAAAGGGCCCCAATTCTCTATACCAACATGGTCTATAAAGGATCCCAATTCTCTGTACCAACATGGTCTATAAAGGACCCCAATTCTCTATACCAACATGATCCATTAAGGACCCCAATTCTCTAAACCAACATGGTCCATCAGGGACCCCAATTCTCTATACCAACATGGTCCATAAAGGGCCCCAATTCTCTATACCAACATGGTCCATTAAGGACCCCAATTCTCTAAACCAACATGGTCCATCAGGGACCCCAATTCTCTATACCAACATGGTCCATAAAGGGCCCCAATTCTCTATACCAACATGGTCCATCAAGGACCCCAATTCTCTATACCAACATGGTCCATAAAGGGCCCCAATTCTCTATACCAACATGGTCCATAAAGGGCCCCAATTCTCTATACTAACGTGGTCCATAAAGGGCCCCAATTCTCTATACCAACATGGTCTATAAAGGATCCCAATTCTCTATACCAACATGGTTCATAAAGGGCCCCAATTCTCTATACCAACATGGTCCACCAAGGACCCCAATTCTCTATACCAACATGGTCCATAAAGGACCCCAATTCTCTATACCAACATGGTCCATAAAGTTCCCCAATTCTCTATACCAACATGGTCCATAAAGGGCCCCAATTCTCTATACCAGGGGTCTCCAAACATTTCAAACAAAGGGCCAGTTTATTGTCCTAAAAACTTTGGGAGGGCCAGATTGTGGCCAGCAGGGGCAGAAAATGTCACTGGCTCAGCATTAGTGAGAATAAATATGGCCTCAGGGTTAGTGATCAATTGGAGTAGTGTTCCTATTAGTAGGAGGAATAGTATCCTGTTTTTTTCTGCCTTTGGCAGGATTTTTTTTTCATAAAATGTATTATTGCATTACATTTTATACAGAATATAAGGGGGGAGTGAAACCAGAGAATAGAAATAACGTCCCATTTCATGTCAATTAAAACCTTGAGAAGGGAGAGAGAGAACGTTGAGTCTGTGTGTTGGGTGAAGGACATTTCAACATTGTAAATCGTGTTGGGCGAGCAGTTCGGGCCGAGCGAAAGCCTGTTTGTGTGTCTGGCAAACACTTTTCTGGGCGCTCGGCGGGATGTTCACCCACTGAGCACACAGTGAATAGTTGTCAATTGTTAAGGAGCGGCCCGTCACATCCTTAACAACAAATGAGTCATCAGCAGTCAGCAGGCTTCCCCACTGACAGCTGAATGGAAAACAATCGTCAGCAAAAGAAAATGTTCCCCCCAATCCATACTATTCCCTTTATAAAAAAAACATATTGGGTCCCCCCAAAATCCATACTAACTCTTATCTGAGCATGCAGCTTGGCAGTCCAGGAAAGGGGAGAGGGGACGAGCAAAGGGGGCTTGTAATGGTCACCACCATTTACGAAATCCCTTCCATCAACCACGACAGCTTATTCGCAGGCACGATCCATCTCATTTCCCAGAATAACGAGACATACGCTCTGTTACTGGTTTCAAAATGTATGAACAAACTTTTAATGGTTCCTTAGCTTTTTATGCAGTTACAGTGACAATGAAACTCTCCACCCCCAGCATCACACAATGGGGCTTCAATACACCTTCAGATGGGCTAATTACTAAACATTATCCAGACAGCATGGCTCCGCCAAGCTGTTCTCACCTACTTCATAATACACATTCCTTTACTAAACATAATTGACATGCTAATTCCCTACCCCTGAAAGGAGACATCTGACCTTTAGACTGCTAACTCACAACACCTCTATCATCAATAGACTTTTCACACAAAACAGAATTAGCATTGAAGGAGACACTCTTATTGACCGGTTGGGGGTCAGAATGAAATAACCTGTAATATGTCCAGATCTCCTGCAATACATGAATTAACAGTAATGTCCCATCTCATGTAATTTATAATTATAATTTCTCAGTCACCCTATGCCCAAAAGGGGCACAGGGTGACCCTAGACCCAAGAGTCATTAGTGACGCTGGCACAGGAGTACCCCCCATCCTTCAAAAGTTTTTGGGTGTCACGGGTCATTCCGTTACAGGGCTGCTTTGGGGTGGGGGTACTATGTACCCCATTCTTATTCACATGGGGGTGAGATCTGGGGGCCTTCCAGATTCAAATAAGCCCCTTGCCAGTGGATCTCCATGACCACCACCAAGGGTTGTGGGTAAGAGGCCCTTGTCCCCATCAACATGGGGACAAGTTGCTTTGAGTTGGGGGGTAGGGACCTCCCCCACCCCAAAGCACCTCCCCATGTTGAATGTATGAGGCCTGGTATGGTTTAATTGGGGGGGGGGTGCTTGCTCGTCCCCCTCTTTTCTGGCCGGCCAGGCTGCATGCTCAGATAAGGGTCTGGTATGGATTTCGGGGGGAGACCCCACACCATTTTAAAAAAAAGTTGTATTGCTGGCAATGGCTTGCAGTCGGGGAAAATCAATTGAAATGTCTTTTTTTTGTAAGCAAGATGGAGTCTCTTGTGCTTAAAGCGGGAGTTCACCCATAAAACAATTTTTCCCCTTAGATGGATGCTCGTTTTGTCTAGGGGAATCGGCTAGTTGTTTTAAAATATGAGCTGTACTTACCGTTTTCGAGATGCATCTTCTCCGTCGCTTCCGGGTATGGGTCTTCGGGAGCGGGCGTTCCTTCTTGATTGACAGTCTTCCGAGAGGCTTCCGACGGTCGCATCCATCGCGTCACTAGTAGCCGAAAGAAGCCGAACGTCGGTGCGGCTCTATACTGCGCCTGCGCACCAACGTTCGGCTTCTTTCGGAAAATCGTGACGCGATGGATGCGACCGTCGGAAGCATCTCGGAAGACTGTCAATCAAAATAGGAACGCCCAGTCCCGCAGCCCATACCCGGAAGCGACGGAGAAGATGCATCTCGTAAACGGTAAGTACTGCTCATATTTTAAAACAACTAGCCGATTCCCCTAGACAAAACGAGCATCCATCTAAGGGGAAAAAGTGTTATGTACGGGTGAACCCCCGCTTTAAGTGAACAGTACAGTGAAAGTTCACATTTATGAATTTCTTCTTTAGTTTGTGAAGTCTCCGCAATTGGCTGGGCTTAATTATTTTTCGGGAGTGAAAAAATCTTCCCCCATTTTCCATCAGTATGGATTCATAAGTGATGATCAACACAGTTTCCTTGGCTTCCTCTGATCTTTGATGTGAGTGATTTTATAAATTTTACTTATTTTTTGTTTGTTTATATTTAAATCATATATTATTTTTCTGCTGCACGTTGCATCCCTTGCACTTGGGGGGGGGGGCTCTTGAGGGAGAGCTGTAGTCTCATTTATCTATCTAATTTACATGATTGCATGTAGGTGGTCAAATATTTTTTGGTGTATTTCATTATGTATGTTTGTATTTTGTCCCACTGATGAAGACTCTGAGTTGAAACACGTCGGGACACCTTTGTCTAATATAAACAACGGTTGTAAATGTTGCATGACTACAAAATTTGTGGTCCGTTTTTAACAAGATGTTTTATCGTCTGATATATCTCGGTTTTAGTTACCTCGCAATAATAAAGTGAAAGCATTTTTTAAATTTGTTGGTTTTGGTGCCTAAAAAATCCCATCCAAATCTCTTCTAAACTATATTACAACATTCGGAATGTGGTGCCAACATTTCCAAACTTAGCATAAGCTTTGGTGGTCTTTTCTGAGATGTTTATCTCTGTCCCCGGGGTCTCAGCCCATTGGGTGGTATCTGGTGGCCGGCCCGTGTGTGACGGTCTATATGGTGTGTTGGGGGTGGAAGGTGGAACTGTGGGGATAATTCCATCTGTCAGCGGGTTCCAGGAATAGGACTTTAATATGTAAGATTTGTCAGTAAATATATATAGACGGCCTCCCGGCAATTAAGATCCACATTGCGGCCGTAAAAAGTCGTCGGGCGGGCGGGAAGTGGTTAATATATTTCTAAATTCCAATCTCAAAATAAATCAAAAACCATAATCCATATACTCAATAACTCTATTCTACAAATAAAGTGCCACATTGCTCATATCCACAAATTCCTACACGTGTATGGCTGGCTTTAAGCTGCTTCCACACCAGCAGGCCTCTGTCAGAATTATTTTATTTTTGGATCCTTCATTCGATTTTCTAATGGCGGTGACAAGGAAACTTTGAAGGAGCAGGATGGAAAATATTTTATTGTATATGTTGTAATGAAACCCGTTTAATATGTCTGATTGTCTGGGAATCCATTCTGGCAGAAGATGGGGACAGAATTTAAAGGACTTTCAAAGACTTGACTTAAATCTGGCAATATCGAATGTTCTAATGAATGAATCCGAACATTTCTTTGTTGGCTTTTAACATTCGATTTTGGAGTGAATGGACTTTCCTAAACAAAAAACACATTGAGGCCCCATACACACGATAGAATCCATCCGCTGAAAAATCCCAGCGAATGGGTTTCAGCGGATAGATCCTATGGTGTGTACACTCCAGCGGATCTGTTTCCGCGGATATTTCTCCCCTGGGATGGATTTCCAGCGGATAAATATTTGATGACATGCTATCAAATCTATCCGCTGGAATCCATCCCAACGGATGGATCCGCTGGTCTGTACAGACTCACCGGATCCATCCGTCCGAAGGGATCCCCCGCATGCGTCGTAATGATTCGACGCATGCGTGGAATTCCTTATATGACAGCGTCGCGCACGTCGCCGCGTCATAATCGTATCCGCGGATAAATCCTCTTGTGTGTATGGGGCCTTAGTGTTAGAAATTTGTTTGTTCAAAATGAAAAATGAAAAAAAATTCTATTGTGCTCTTTTGATTTTCCTTGTCACTGAATGAAACAATTAATGTCAATTTGAACTCCACCAATGATTAGAAAATTAAACAAATGTTTTTAAAAATAACATAAAAAATTGGAACAATATTCTAGCGATGTGCACAACAGAAAAATGTGATTAGTTTTCGTTCGTTAAATTAACAATTTTGCTTCGTCAAATTTGTTACTTTGGAAGGATTCGTTTTTCATAATTCATATATTCGGATTTGTTTAGTATATTTGTTATTTTCTAATCAAATTTGAATTTGAAAATGAATTCAAATTCAAAAATAAATTTGAATTCAAAAAGGAATTTGAAATTGAAACATATTGCAAAAAATACAGTAGGGTGCAAAAGTGAAAGAAGATGATGATTCCTACTTAGTCTGCTTTATAGAATATAATAGAACAAAATAGAATAGAATATATATATTTTCTTCTATACTTTTCTATTCTACACTTTTATTTTCCATTTCTTTTATATTTTATTTATATATTCTATTTCTTTGTTTACTATTCAATCCTTTTATTAGATTATATTTTGTTTTTTGTTTTATTATATTATGTTATATTATGTTATATTCTTTTCTATTCCTTTCAACCCCTTTATTAGATTATATTCTGTTTTATTATATTACATTATATTATATTTTATTCTGTTCTATATCTATTATTTTCTATTTTATTCTTTTCAATTCTATTCTAAAAAGCAGCCTAAATAGGAATCATGGGCCAGATTCACAGTATAAGTACGCCGGAGTATCTACTGATATCTACTGATACGCCGGCGTACTTTCAAATTTGCTGCGTCTTATCTTTAGTTTGAATCCTCAAACCAAGATACGACGGCTTTTGGCTTCGATCCGACATCCGTACAGCTTCGTACGCCTTCGGATTGTAGGTGTAATACTTCGGCGCCCGCTGGGTGGAGTTTGCGTTGTTTTCCGCGTCAGGTATGCTAATTAGCTTTTTCAGGCGATTCACGAAGGTACGCGTGGCCGTCGCATTCTCTTACGTCGTCGCTAGTCGGCTTTTCCCGGCGTATAGTTAAAGCTGCTATTTCGTGGCGTATAGATAGACCTGCCATGTTAAAGTATAGCCGTCGTTCCCGCATCAAATTTTTTTTTTTTTTTGCGTAAGTCGTCCGTGAAGGACGTAACTCACGTCGACGTTCAAAAAATGACGTCGGTGCGACGTCATTTCGCGCAAAGCATGGCGGGAAATTTAAAAACGGATCATGCGCAGTACGTTCGGTGCGGGAACGCGCATAATTTAAATGATCCACGCCCCCTACCCGGATCATTTGAATTAGGCGGGCTTGCGCCGGAGGGATTAACGCTACGCCGCCGCAACTTTACAGGCAAGTGCTTTGTGAATCAAGCACTTGCCCGTAAAACTTGCGGCGGTGTAACGTAAATGCAATACGTTATGCCGCCGTTAATGTACCTGAATTTAGCCCCATAATCTTATTTCACTTTTATGTCTTACTGCTGTTGTTGCAGCATTTCAAATTCATTTTGGAATTCAAATTCATTTTTTAATTCGAATTTGGATAATTTGTTTAGTTTAATTTAATTTTGGATTTGTTGAAATTCGTAGAAAATTTTTCTCCAACAAATAAAATTCTAGTGATGAATTTTTGGGGGGAAATTTGTACACGTTGTAATGAAACCCATTTAATATGTCTGGGAATCCATTCAGGTAGCAGATCTGGACAGAATTTTTAGGATTTTCCAAGAAAATTAGTTGACCTAAAACTCGCAATATCAAATGTTCTGACCAATGACATTTGTTTGTTGGCTTTTAACATTCGATTTTGGATTGAATGGACTTTCCCAAACAAAAAACACATTTACTTTTAGAAATTTCTTTATTCAAGAAAAAAAAATATGTCAGACTTCCTGTTTACATCCCCTCATCACTGGGGTTGAAATGGAATGTGGATTTGACTATTAGAAGATAAAAGGAATATTCTTAATAACATTTGGTAGGAAATTTCTAGCAGTATATGTCCGGCTTTAGTCCGGAAGGTTCTCTTATTCTTCAGTGAATTTCACCAACATCGGCATTCCAGTCATTCGATGTTTTGTGATTTACGTGAGATAAAAGTTACAGGAAAGAGAAACTCGTTACTTTGTAATTGTGATAATAGAACTGGGACCTCATTACATCTCCGCAGTGATTTGTAATTAGGATTATAAAACTATTTATATAACACAAGCGAGACGCTTCTTCCAGATACTAATGTCTATAGACGGAGCGCACTTATCACCGTGACAACATAAACATCAATTCATCGGGTAAGTTCCACCTTATGGGGAATTTCGTATTCTTTGTTGACTACAAGAGATGAAGAAATTCTCCGTTTCCACCACTGAGAAAAACTTGCTGGAAAGAAAAAATTACCAATTCTGTTTTATTTTTTTTCCAAATAGAGAATATTTTTTTTTGCTTTTTTTGTTTATTTGATTATTTGTCACTTTAAATGTTTCATTTACTTTCTTTTTTACTTTCTGTTTGCTCCTTTTTTCTGGAAAAAAATTGGAAAAAATAAACTGTAAAACAAAAACTAAACCTGGAGAGCGCAGGATCTGCTGCGGTTTTGCCTGGCAGCCAATCAGCTTCTAACTTCAGCTTGTTTAATGAAGCTTTGACAATAAAACCTGGAAGCTGATTGGTTTCTATAAGGAACTGCACCAGATTTTGCACTCTCCAGTTTTAGTAAGTCATCCCCCATGTTTGCTTATAACAGTGAATTACATTGCCATAAGCAATTCAGCGTCTTCAATTAGGCTATGACAAAAAATAAATAAATGGAATTGGTTTATATCCAGTCCCAGAGCCTTTCTATTGTAAGGTAAGGAGAAGAAGGGGCTCAGCTTGTCCCCGAGAATCTCCATTGTAGAGTAATGAGAAGGAGCTCAGCCTGTCCCTGAGCCTTTCTATTGTAGAGTAATGAAAAGGAGCTCAGCCTGTCCCTAAGCCTTTCCATTGTAGAGTAATGAGAAGGAGCTCAGCTTGTCCCCGAGAATCTCCATTGTAGAGTAATGAGAAGGAGCTCAGTCTGTCCTCGAGCCTTTCTATTGTAGAGTAATGAAAAGGAGCTCAGCCTGTCCCTAAGCCTTTCCATTGTAGAGTAATGAGAAGGAGCTCAGCCTGTCCCTAAGCCTTTCCATTGTAGAGTAATGAGAAGAAGCTTAGCCTGTCCCCGAGCCTTTCCATTGTAGAGTAATGAGAAGAAGCTTAGCCTGTCCCCGAGCCTTTCCATTGTAGAGTAATGAGAAGAAGCTTAGCCTGTCCCTGAGCCTTTCCATTGTAGAGTAATGAGAAGGAGCTCAGCCTGTCCTCGAGCCTTTCCATTGTAGAGTAATGAGAAGAAGCTTAGCCTGTCCCCGAGCCTTTCCATTGTAGAGTAATGAGAAGGAGCTCAGTCTGTCCTCGAGCCTTTCCATTGTAGAGTAAGGAGAAGGAGCTCAGCCTGTCCCCGAGCCTTTCCATTGTAGAGTAATGAGAAGGAGCTCAGCCTGTCCCTGAGCCTTTCCATTGTAGAGTGAGGAGAAGGAGCTCAGCCTGTCCCCGAGCCTTTCCATTGTAGAGTAAGGAGAAGGAGCTCAGCCTGTCCCTGAGCCTTTCCTTTGTAGAGTGATGAGAAGGAGCTCAGCCTGTCCCCGAGCCTTTCCATTGTAGAGTAAGGAGAAGGAGCTCAGCCTGTCCCTGAGCCTTTCCTTTGTAGAGTGATGAGAAGGAGCTCAGCCTGTCCCCGAGCCTTTCCATTGTAGAGTGAGGAGAAGGAGCTCAGCCTGTCCCCGAGCCTTTCCATTGTAGAGTAAGGAGAAGGAGCTCAGCCTGTCCCCGAGCCTTTCCATTGTAGAGTAAGGAGAAGGAGCTCAGCCTGTCCCCGAGCCTTTCCATTGTAGAGTAAGGAGAAGGAGCTCAGCCTGTCCCCAAGCCTCTCCATTGTAGAGTAAGGAGAAGGAGCTCAGCCTGTCCCCATGCCTTTCCATTGTAGAGTAAGGAGAAGGAGCTCAGCCTGTCCCTGAGCCTTTCCATTGTAGAGTGAGGAAAAGGAGCTCAGCCTGTCCCCGAGCCTTTCCATTGTAGAGTAAGGAGAAGGAGCTCAGCCTGTCCTCGAGCCTTTGCATTGTAGAGTAATGAGAAGGAGCTCAGCCTGTCCCCGAGCCTTTCCATTGTAGAGTAATGAGAAGGAGCTCAGCCTGTCCTCGAGCCTTTCCATTGTAGAGTAAGGAGAAGGAGCTCAGCCTATCCCTGAGCCTTTCCATTGTAGAGTAATGAGAAGGAGCTCAGCCTGTCCTCGAGCCTTTGCATTGTAGAGTAAGGAGAAGGAGCTCAGCCTGTCCCCGAGCCTTTCCATTGTAGAGTGAGGAGAAGGAGCTCAGCCTGTCCCTAAGCCTTTCCATTGTAGAGTAATGAGAAGGAGCTCAGCTTGTCCCCGAGAATCTCCATTGTAGAGTAGTGAGAAGGAGCTCAGTCTGTCCTCGAGCCTTTCTATTGTAGAGTAATGAAAAGGAGCTCAGCCTGTCCCTAAGCCTTTCCATTGTAGAGTAATGAGAAGGAGCTCAGCCTGTCCCTAAGCCTTTCCATTGTAGAGTAATGAGAAGAAGCTTAGCCTGTCCCCGAGCCTTTCCATTGTAGAGTAATGAGAAGAAGCTTAGCCTGTCCCTGAGCCTTTCCATTGTAGAGTAATGAGAAGGAGCTCAGCCTGTCCTCGAGCCTTTCCATTGTAGAGTAATGAGAAGAAGCTTAGCCTGTCCCCGAGCCTTTCCATTGTAGAGTAATGAGAAGGAGCTCAGTCTGTCCTCGAGCCTTTCCATTGTAGAGTAAGGAGAAGGAGCTCAGCCTGTCCCCGAGCCTTTCCATTGTAGAGTAATGAGAAGGAGCTCAGCCTGTCCCTGAGCCTTTCCATTGTAGAGTGAGGAGAAGGAGCTCAGCCTGTCCCCGAGCCTTTCCATTGTAGAGTAAGGAGAAGGAGCTCAGCCTGTCCCTGAGCCTTTCCTTTGTAGAGTGATGAGAAGGAGCTCAGCCTGTCCCCGAGCCTTTCCATTGTAGAGTGAGGAGAAGGAGCTCAGCCTGTCCCCGAGCCTTTCCATTGTAGAGTGAGGAGAAGGAGCTCAGCCTGTCCCCGAGCCTTTCCATTGTAGAGTAAGGAGAAGGAGCTCAGCCTGTCCCCGAGCCTTTCCATTGTAGAGTAAGGAGAAGGAGCTCAGCCTGTCCCCAAGCCTCTCCATTGTAGAGTAAGGAGAAGGAGCTCAGCCTGTCCCCATGCCTTTCCATTGTAGAGTAAGGAGAAGGAGCTCAGCCTGTCCCTGAGCCTTTCCATTGTAGAGTGAGGAAAAGGAGCTCAGCCTGTCCCCGAGCCTTTCCATTGTAGAGTAATGAGAAGGAGCTCAGCCTGTCCTCGAGCCTTTGCATTGTAGAGTAATGAGAAGGAGCTCAGCCTGTCCCCGAGCCTTTCCATTGTAGAGTAATGAGAAGGAGCTCAGCCTGTCCTCGAGCCTTTCCATTGTAGAGTAAGGAGAAGGAGCTCAGCCTATCCCTGAGCCTTTCCATTGTAGAGTAATGAGAAGGAGCTCAGCCTGTCCTCGAGCCTTTGCATTGTAGAGTAAGGAGAAGGAGCTCAGCCTGTCCCCGAGCCTTTCCATTGTAGAGTGAGGAGAAGGAGCTCAGCCTGTCCCCAAGACTTTCCATTGTAGAGTGAGGAGAAGGAGCTCAGCCTGTCCCCAAGACTTTCCATTGTAGAGTAAGGAGAAGGAGCTCAGCCTGTCCCCGAGCATTTCTATTGTAGAGTAAGGAGAAGGAGCTCAGCCTGTCCCTGAGCCTTTCCATTGTAGAGTGAGGAAAAGGAGCTCAGCCTGTCCCCGAGCCTTTCCATTGTAGAGTAAGGAGAAGGAGCTCAGCCTGTCCTCGAGCCTTTGCATTGTAGAGTAATGAGAAGGAGCTCAGCCTGTCCTCGAGCCTTTCCATTGTAGAGTAAGGAGAAGGAGCTCAGCCTATCCCTGAGCCTTTCCATTGTAGAGTAATGAGAAGGAGCTCAGCCTGTCCTCGAGCCTTTGCATTGTAGAGTAAGGAGAAGGAGCTCAGCCTGTCCCCGAGCCTTTCCATTGTAGAGTGAGGAGAAGGAGCTCAGCCTGTCCCCAAGACTTTCCCTTGTAGAGTGAGGAGAAGGAGCTCAGCCTGTCCCCAAGACTTTCCATTGTAGAGTAAGGAGAAGGAGCTCAGCCTGTCCCCGAGCATTTCTATTGTAGAGTAAGGAGAAGGAGCTCAGCCTGTCCCTGAGCCTTTCCATTGTAGAGTAAGGAGAAGGAGCTCAGCCTGTCCCCGAGCCTTTCCATTGTAGAGTGAGGAGAAGGAGCTCAGCCTGTCCCCGAGCCTTTCCATTGTAGAGTAATGAGAAGGAGCTCAGCCTGTCCTCAAGCCTTTCCTTTTTACAGTAATGAGAAGGAGCTCAGCCTGTCCTCGAGCCTTTCCATTGTAGAGTAATGAGAAGGAGCTCAGCCTGTCCTCGAGCCTTTCCATTGTAGAGTAATGAGAAGGAGCTCAGCCTGTCCCCGAGCCTTTCCATTGTAGAGTAATGAGAAGGAGCTCAGCCTGTCCTCGAGCCTTTGCATTGTAGAGTAATGAGAAGGAGCTCAGCCTGTCCCCGAGCCTTTCCATTGTAGAGTAATGAGAAGGAGCTCAGCCTGTCCTCAAGCCTTTCCATTGTAGAGTAATGAGAAGGAGCTCAGCCTGTCCTCGAGCCTTTGCATTGTAGAGTAATGAGAAGGAGCTCAGCCTGTCCCCGAGCCTTTCCATTGTAGAGTAATGAGAAGGAGCTCAGCCTGTCCTCGAGCCTTTCCATTGTAGAGTAATGAGAAGGAGCTCAGCCTGTCCTCGAGCCTTTCCATTGTAGAGTAATGAGAAGGAGCTCAGCCTGTCCTCGAGCCTTTCCATTGTAGAGTAATGAGAAGGAGCTCAGCCTGTCCTCGAGCCTTTCCATTGTAGAGTAAGGAGAAGGAGCTCAGCCTGTCCCCGAGCCTTTCCATTGTAGAGTGAGGAGAAGGAGCTCAGCCTGTCCCCAAGACTTTCCCTTGTAGAGTGAGGAGAAGGAGCTCAGCCTGTCCCCAAGACTTTCCATTGTAGAGTAAGGAGAAGGAGCTCAGCCTGTCCCCGAGCATTTCTATTGTAGAGTAAGGAGAAGGAGCTCAGCCTGTCCCTGAGCCTTTCCATTGTAGAGTAAGGAGAAGGAGCTCAGCCTGTCCCCGAGCCTTTCCATTGTAGAGTGAGGAGAAGGAGCTCAGCCTGTCCCCGAGCCTTTCCATTGTAGAGTAATGAGAAGGAGCTCAGCCTGTCCTCAAGCCTTTCCTTTTTACAGTAATGAGAAGGAGCTCAGCCTGTCCTCGAGCCTTTCCATTGTAGAGTAATGAGAAGGAGCTCAGCCTGTCCTCGAGCCTTTCCATTGTAGAGTAATGAGAAGGAGCTCAGCCTGTCCCCGAGCCTTTCCATTGTAGAGTAATGAGAAGGAGCTCAGCCTGTCCTCGAGCCTTTGCATTGTAGAGTAATGAGAAGGAGCTCAGCCTGTCCCCGAGCCTTTCCATTGTAGAGTAATGAGAAGGAGCTCAGCCTGTCCTCAAGCCTTTCCATTGTAGAGTAATGAGAAGGAGCTCAGCCTGTCCTCGAGCCTTTGCATTGTAGAGTAATGAGAAGGAGCTCAGCCTGTCCCCGAGCCTTTCCATTGTAGAGTAATGAGAAGGAGCTCAGCCTGTCCTCGAGCCTTTCCATTGTAGAGTAATGAGAAGGAGCTCAGCCTGTCCTCGAGCCTTTCCATTGTAGAGTAATGAGAAGGAGCTCAGCCTGTCCTCGAGCCTTTCCATTGTAGAGTAATGAGAAGGAGCTCAGCCTGTCCTCGAGCCTTTCCATTGTAGAGTAAGGAGAAGGAGCTCAGCCTGTCCCCAAGCCTTTCCATTGTAGAGTAAGGAGAAGGAGCTCAGCCTGTCTCGAGCCTTTCCATTGTAGAGTAATGAGAAGGAGCTCAGCCTGTCCCCGAGCCTTTCCATTGTAGAGTAATGAGAAGGAGCTCAGCCTGTCCCCGAGCCTCTCCATTGTAGAGTAATGAGAAGGAGCTCAGCCTGTCCCCGAGCCTCTCCATTGTAGAGTAAGGAGAAGGAGCTCAGCCTGTCCTCGAGCCTTTCCATTGTAGAGTAATGAGAAGGAGCTCAGCCTGTCCTCGAGCCTTTCCATTGTAGAGTAATGAGAAGGAGCTCAGCCTGTCTCCGAGGCTTTCCATTGTAGAGTAAGGAGAAGGAGCTCAGCCTGTCCTCGAGCCTTTCCATTGTAGAGTAATGAGAAGGAGCTCAGCCTGTCCCCGAGCCTTTCCATTGTAGAGTAATGAGAAGGAGCTCAGCCTGTCCCGAGCCTTTCCATTGTAGAGTAATGAGAAGGAGCTCAGCCTGTCCCGAGCCTTTCCATTGTAGAGTAATGAGAAGGAGCTCAGCCTGTCCTCGAGCCTCTCCATTGTAGAGTAAGGAGAAGGAGCTCAGCCTGTCCCCGAGCCTTTCCATTGTAGAGTAATGAGAAGAAGCTCAGCCTGTCCTGAGCCTTTCCATTGTAGAGTAATGAGAAGGAGCTCAGCCTGTGCTCGAGCCTTTCCATTGTAGAGTAATGAGAAGGAGCTCAGCCTGTCCTTGAGCCTTTCTTTGGGACAGATCACATTAAATTGTAGAGAAATGATACCTTCTACTAAGAAATATCTAAAGGTGAATGGGAACACACAACAATCTTATTATCAAATTCGAGTGTAAAAGTGGAAATACACTTTAAGTCGGTCAGATGATACAATACATTCTAAGATTTTCATCTTTTTCTGGGGTCCACAAATTCTTCATAAAGGGGTCCAGCCATTGGACGGTCCCGGGATGCAGCGTAATGGAACTTTGGTCACAGAGTTTTACCTGCAGGGCTTCATAGTTGCTCCAGTTATGGAATATCTCCTATTTGCGATTATCTTGGTGATCTACATAACAGGGGTGGTGATCAATAGTTCTATCATTGCCGTGGTAAGGACTGATCAGAGCCTCCATAAGCCCATGTACTTCTTTATCAGTGTATTCTCCTTCTTGGAGGTCTGGTATCCCACAATTACGGTTCCCGGATTATTGCGAAGTTTGCTGCCAAAACTTAAAGGGATATCTGTTGGGTGCTGCATAGCTCAGTTCTATTTACACTTTTCTTTGGGGGCCACAGAAAACTTCCTCCTCGTGGTCATGGCTTTTGACCGTTACGTGGCCATTTGCCGGCCTTTACATTACGTCTTCATTATGGGGCCCAGGATTTGTGTACGATGTGCCCTGGGGGCGTGGATTGGGGGTTTCTTAAGTGTTACATTAGTATTGGTGCAAATTTCAAAGGTGACATTTTGTGGCCCTAATGTGGTTGACCATTATTATTGTGACTTTGCACCTTTAATACGACTCGGATGTTCTGAGACCTCCAGTCTGGAGACCCTTTTCATGGTCTCTTGTGGCCTGGTAATAATAATCTGTTTCCTGCTCATTCTCCTATCCTATATCTACATTCTGAGAACGATTCTGGTGATGCCGACATCCTCAGGCCAACCCAAAGCCTTCTACACTTGTGCCTCCCACCTTACCGTGGTCCTCATATTTTATGGAACAACCACTTTCATGTTTGTGCGACCAACGAGAGAAAGTGACCTTCACACCAATAAGATTGTCTCCGTATTCCCATCGGTGGTGACCCCGGTACTGAATCCAATTATCTACACCCTGCGCAACCACGAGGTGAAGTCTGCAATATGGAGAACCATCCGTTGTGTTTAATTCTTTTCTATATACATGGAAAGAGTCACACCACCGGTCCATGGACAACCTCCGATGAAAGTCAGAGGGACAATCCAAAGAGTTACCAATGCATCTTGGTGGTCCAAACAACCCCCCCAACCCTTCCAACCCCTCCAACCCCTCCAACTCCTCCAACCCCTCCAACCCCTCCAACTCCTCCAACCCCTCCAACCCCTTCCAACTCCTCCAACTCCTCCAACCCCTCCAACTCCTCCAACCCTTCCAACCCCTTCAACTCCTCCAACCCCTCCAACCCCTCCATCAGGGCTGGACTGACCCTCCAACCCCTCCAACTCCTCCAACCCCTCCAACTCCTCCAACCCCTCCAACTCCTCCAACTCCTCCAACCCCTCCAACTCCTCCAACCCCTCCAACTCCTCCAACCCCTCCATCTCCTCCAACTCCTCCAACCCCTCCAACCCTTCCATCCCCTCCAACTCCTCCAACTCCTCCAACCCTCCAACCCCTCCAACTCCTCCAACCCTTCCAACCCCTCCAACTCCTCCATCAGGGCTGGACTGACCCTCCAACTCCTCCAACCCCTCCAACTCCTCCAACTCCTCCAACCCCTCCAACCCCTCCAACTCCTCAAACCCCTCCAACTCCTCCAACTCCTCCAACCCCTCCAACCCCTCCAACTCCTCCAACTCCTCCAACCCCTCCAACTCCTCCAACCCCTCCAACCCCTCCAACTCCTCCAACCCCTCCAACCCCTCCAACTCCTCCAACCCCTCCATCAGGGCTGGACTACCCTCCAACCCCTCCAACCCCTCCATCCCCTCCAACTCCTCCAACCCCTCCAACCCTTCCAACCCCTCCAACCCCTCCAACTCCTCCAACCCCTCCAACCCCTCCAACCCCTCCAACTCCTCCAACCCCTCCAACCCCTCCAACTCCTCCAACCCCTCCATCCCCTCCAACCCCTCCAACCCCTCCATCCCCTCCAACCCCTCCAACTCCTCCAACCCCTCCAACTCCTCCAACCCCTCCATCAGGGCTTGACTGAGACCAATGTGAATGTACTGGAAGTGATCTGGACCTTTATTGGTATTTCTGACAATCTGAGCACAAGAACAGGTCTTTGCAGCAGTGGTTGCGGCGCATCCCATATTTTCTACATTACACTACAAGCCAAGGAGATACGGAGATCTTCTGGGGTGTAGAACCTGCCTGACCGGGAACCAGATCACCTCCATCAACAGCAATACCCTAAGAATGGATAATAATACCAATAAGATACCTCATGAGTCAGTCCAGTGCTACTTTTCTACTTTCCTCAACTAATTATTTTCTATGGCATCTATTGCCACACATTGGACTTCCTGATATATCTATCTTAAAGGGGGTGTAAAGGTACAATTGTTTTTCCCCCTAAATATCTTCCTTTCTCTTAGTGCCGTCCTCCTTCACTTCCCTCAGTGCAGTCCTCCTTCACTTCCCTCAGTGCCGTCCTCCTTCACTTACCTCAGTGCAGTCCTTCTTCACTTACCTCAGTGCAGTCCTCCTTCACTTACCTCAGTGCAGTCCTTCTTCACTTACCTCAGTGCAGTCCTCCTTCACTTCCCTCAGTGCCGTCCTCCTTCACTTACCTCAGTGCCGTCCTCCTTCACTTACCTCAGTGCAGTCCTTCTTCACTTACCTCAGTGCAGTCCTCCTTCACTTACCTCAGTGCAGTCCTTCTTCACTTACCTCAGTGCAGTCCTTCTTCACTTACCTCAGTGCAGTCCTCCTTCACTTACCTCATCCTTCCATTTTGCTTTTAAATGTCTTTATTTCTTCTGAGAAATCCTCACTTCCTGTTCTTCTGTCTGTAACTCCACACAGTAATGCGAGGCTTTCTCCCTGGTGTGGAGTGTCGTGCTCGCCCCCTCCCTTGGATTACAGGAGAGTCAGCACGCCCACTAACACACAGCTCCTTTCTCTATCTGCAATGTAGAGAGCGTCCTGACTCTCCTGTAGTCCAAGGGAGGGGGCGAGCATGACACTCCACACCAGGGAGAAAGCCTCACATTACTGTGTGGAGTGTCGTGCTCGCCCCCTCCCTTGGACTACAGGAGAGTACAGCAAGAGGCGGAGCTTACACCTCCGTCCTCATCATTTACAGCGAGAGGCGGAGCTGACACCCCCGTCCTCATCATTTACATGGGAGGAGCCTGTGATACTTATGTACATGGGAGGAGCCTGTGATAATTATGTACATGGGAGGAGCCTGTGATACTTGTGTACGTGGGAGGAGCCTGTGATACTTGTGTAGATGGGAGGAGCCTGTGATACTTATGTACATGGGAGGAGCCTGTGATATTTATGTACATGGGAGGAGCCTGTGATACTTATGTACATGGGAGGAGCCTGTGATACTTATGTACATGGGAGGAGCCTGTGATACTTATGTACGTGGGAGGTGTCTTTGATACTTGTGTACATGGGAGGAGCCTGTGATACTTATGTACATGGGAGGAGCCTCTGATACTTATGTACATGGGAGGAGCCTGTGATACTTATGTACATGGGAGGAGCCTGTGATACTTAGGTACATGGGAGGAGTCTGTGATACTTATGTACATGGGAGGAGCCTGTGATACTTATGTACATGGGAGGAGCCGGTGATACTTATGTACATGGGAGGAGCCTGTGATACTTAGGTACATGGGAGGAGTCTGTGATGGGAGGAGTTTGTGATACTTATGTAAATGGGACTTTTTACTTTTTTATTTTTAATAAATTCACGTTGTCATTATGGGGGATTGTTTGTAGAATTTTTAGGAAAATAATCCATTTTGGAATAAGGCAAAATGTGGGAAAAGTGAAGCTCTGTGAATACTTTGTATATTCTCTTCCCATGGATAACGTTACATTGTGAATTTTATGAATCACGATGGAGCTGACGGCATTCAAACAAAAGAACGTCTTTGATGAAATGTACAATTTGTTGGGGAATAAATCCTGACAAGGAATCCTGCGCCATTTATTCCCGCGCCGGAGACCCCGCCCCCTCCTGGAAATGTCTCATATAAAGAGTTCGGATCCCGGGAGGTCCAGGGGTCGGCCATCTTTGTCTGGATTCTCGGGGCGGACATACACTGATAGAGATTGGAGGAGAGGGACAGATCCGATATTCCGCCTCCATCAAATTCCTGACCGTTCAATCGATTGGAATGAAATCCGACTTCACAAAGGTTTGTATTCCATTATTTCTGCAATTCTCCGATTCCAGCAGCAGATGGCGCTCCTCGTATACACAACCGGCCAATCCCGTCTTTTCTCTGTCATCGCGGCTGGAATCCGATCTCCGATATAAAAGATACAAATTAACCATTTCAGCCCCGAGACTCCTTTTAAAATTTATTGGGGTAGATTCAGGTAGCAATTGCGTCTGCGTAACCATAGTTACGCTGCGCAATTGATTCAGGAACCTCGTTACGCCGACTGCAGCCTAAGAAATGACTGGCATAAGGCTCTTATGCCCGCATATCTTAGGCTGCATTCTTACGCTGCCCGCTAGGTGGCGTTCCCGTAGTGGTCAGCGTAGAGTATGCAAATTGCATACTAACGCCGATTCACTACCCTACGCAAGCACTGCGTACGCAGTTTACGTCGTTTCCGTTCGTCGGGTTTCGCGTAAGGCTGCTCCTGCTATTAGCAGGGGCAGCCAATGCTACGTATACCCGTCGTTCCCGCGTCGCAAAGTTTAAATTTTACGTCGTTTGCGTAAGTGAATCGTGAATGGCGCTGGACGCCATTTACGTTCACTTTGAAGCAAATGACGTCCTTGCGACGTCATTTGCCGCAATGCACGTCGGGAAAGTTTCCCGACAGAGCATGCGCACTACGTTCGGCGCGGGAACGCGCCTAATTTAAATGATCCACGCCCCCTACGGATCATTTAAATTACGCGCCCTTACGCCGGGCATTTTTGAGGAGCGCCCACGCAAATTATGTGGCTATTGTTTTGTGAATGAAGCGTAGCGCAGATAATTTGCGGGGGTGCAGGGCAAAAACGGGACGCTGCGCCTCCGTAAGAAGTGCGCAGCGGTACCTGAATCTGACCCATTGTTTACAAGTTAAAATCATTTTTTTTTGCTAGAAAATAACTTGGACCCCCAAACATTATGGTCGGGATTCAGAAAGGACTTACGACGGCGTATCTCCAGATACGCCGTCGTAAGTTCAAATGCGCGCCGTCGTATCTATGCGCTTATTCAGGAACTGAGCTACGCCTGAATTTGGCCAAAATACGACTGACGTAAGTCTCCTTACACCGTCGTATCTTAGGTGCATAATTACGCTGGCCGCTAGGGGCGCTTCCGTAGATTTACGCGTCTAATATGCAAATGACCTAGATACGCTGATTCACGAACGTACTTGCGCCCGTCGGATTTAGCTACGCCGTTTACGTAAGGCGTATGTCTGGCGTAAGTTTACCCCTCATAAAGCAGGGGTAAGTCATGTTAAGGTATGGACGTCGGAACAGCGTCGTATTTTACGTCGTTTGCGTAAGTCGTACGTGAATGGGGCTGGGCGTAGGTTACGTTCACGTCGAAAGCATTGAGCCGACGTATCCTAGGGAGTATTTGCGACGTGATTCTGAGCATGCGCGCGCATTCGCCGTTCGTTCGGCCCTTCATTTACATGGGGTCACGCTTCAACACTGCCTTCAACACTGCCTTGCTACTTTGAATTACGCGGGCTTACGCCGGCCCATTTGCGCTACGCCGACGTAACTTTGGGAGCAAGTGCTTTCTGAATACAGTACTTTACGTCGGCGTAGCGCATAGGAGATGCGTTACGCCCGCTCAAAGATACGACAATGTATCTGAATCGCGGTCTATATATTTTGTTTTCTAACACCCCAGAGAATAAAATGGCGGTCGTTATACTTTCTGTCACACCGTATTTGCTCAGCGGTCTTACAAGGGCAATTTTTTTTCAGCAAAAAATACACCTTTTTTTACTTAAAAAATAAGAAAACATTGAAAATAGAACTTTTTTTTATATTGTGAAAGATAATGTTACGCCAAGCAAATTGATACCCAACATGTCACGCTTCAAAATTGCGCCCGCTCTTGGAATGGCGACAAACTTTGGCCCTTAAAAATCTCCATAAAACTGAATACAGAGGAGGTCTAGGGCTAGAATTATTGCTCTCGCTCTACCGATCGCGGCGATACCTCACATGTGCGGTTTGAATGGCGTGTTCATATGCGGGCGCTGCTCACGCGTGCGTTTGCTTCTGCGTGTGAGCTCGGCGGGGTAAATGATGAGGACGGAGATGTAAGCTCCGCCTCTCGCTGTAAATGATGAGGACGGAGGTGTAAGCTCCGCCTCTCGCTGTAAATGATGAGGACGGGGGTGTCAGCTCCGCCTCTCGCTGTAAATGAAGAGGACGGAGGTGTCAGCTCCGCCTCTCGCTGTAAATGATGAGGAAGCCGGGAACGAGTGTCACCGCTGGATTTTTTTTTCTTAATAAAGGATTTTTTTCTACGGTGTCTGTGTGTTTTTTTACAACTTCTTACACTTCCTTCGTGAAATGGTAGAGGTACAGTGTACCCCATTACCAATTCACATAGGGGGGGCCAGGATCTGGGGGTCCCCTTTGTTAAAGGGGTCTTCCAGATTCTGATAAGCCCCCCGCCCGCAGACCCCCACAAGCACCGGACAAGGGTTGTGGGGATGAGGCCCTTGTCCCCATCAACATGGGGACATCCTCCCCATGTTGAGGGCATGTGGCCTGGTGCGGTTCAGGAGGGGGGGCCGCACTCTGCCCCCCCTCTTTTCTGCGGCCGGCCAGGTTAATGTGCTCGGATAAGGGGTCTGGTGTGAATTTTTGGGGGAACTCCACGCCATTTTTTTTTTAAATTTGGGGTGGAGTTCCCCTTAAAATCCACACCAGACCTGATGGGTCTGGAATGGATATTTGGGGGGAACCCCACGTAATTTTTTTTTAATTGACGGCGGGGTTCCCCTTAATATCCATTCCAGACCTGAAGGGCCTGGTAATGGAATTTGGGGGACCCCCACGCTATTTTTTTTATTTTTTATGAATGAATTCTCTCTGAATTGCCAGAGCCGACAATTCATTAGAGCCGCAAAGCCGGTATTGATAGACTTTTTTTCCTTTCAGAAATGACACTTTGTGCAGGGACAGTTCTATGTACGGGAAACATGCGCTTTTTCACAGGCATACTATACACCCCCCCCCCCCTAGGTACGAAATTTAAAGGAATATTTCACTTTTATTGTTTCACTTTTAGCATTATTAAAATCACTGCTCCCGAAAAAACGGCCGTTTTTAAAAAAAATTTGCATTGATACATGTTTCCTGGGGCAGGACCCGGGTCCCCAAACACTCCCCTGGGGCAGGACCCGGTCCCCAAACACTTCCCTGGGGCAGGACCTGGGTCCCCAAACACTCCCCTGGGGCAGGACCCGGTCCCCAAACACTCCCCCTGGGGCAGGACCCGGGTCCCCAAACACTCCCCTGGGGCAGGACCCGGTCCCCAAACACTCCCCTGGGACAGGACCCGGGTCCCCAAACACTCCCCTGGGACAGGACCCGGGTCCCCAAACACTTCCCTGGGGCAGGACCCGGTCCCCAAACACTTCCCTGGGGCAGGACCCGGTCCCCAAACACTCCCCTGGGACAGGACCCGGGTCCCCAAACACTTCCCTGGGGCAGGACCCGGTCCCCAAACACTCCCCTGGGACAGGACCCGGGTCCCCAAACACTCCCCTGGGACAGGACCCGGGTCCCCAAACACTTCCCTGGGGCAGGACCCGGTCCCCAAACACTCCCCTGGGACAGGACCCGGTCCCCAAACACTCCCCTGGGACAGGACCCGGGTCCCCAAACACTCCCCCTGGGGCAGGACCCGGGTCCCCAAACACTCCCCCTGGGGCAGGACCCGGGTCCCCAAACACTTCCCTGGGGCAGGACCCGGGTCCCCAAACACTCCCCTGGGGCAGGACCCGGTCCCCAAACACTTCCCTGGGGCAGGACCCGGGTCCCCAAACACTCCCCTGGGACAGGACCCGGGTCCCCAAACACTCCCCTGGGACAGGGCCCGGGTCCCCAAACACTCCCCTGGGACAGGACCTGGGTCCCCAAACACTCCCCCTGGGACAGGACCCGGGTCCCCAAACACTCCCCTGGGGCAGGACCCGGGTCCCCAAACACTCCCCTGGGGCAGGACCCGGGTCCCCAAACACTCCCCCTGGGACAGGACCCGGGTCCCCAAACACTCCCCTGGGGCAGGACCCGGGTCCCCAAACACTCCCCTGGGGCAGGACCCGGGTCCCCAAACACTCCCCTGGGACAGGACTCGGGTCCCCAAACACTTTTTGTGACAATAACTTGCATATTGGCCTTTAAAATTAGCACTTTAGATTTCTCCCATAGACTTTAACAGGGTGTTCTGCAGCTTTTCGAATTTGCCGCGAACACCCCTAATTGTTCGTTGTTCGCCGAACAGGCAATGTTCGAGTCGAACGTGAAGCTCATCCCTAATCTCTGCTATGATTGGATGCCTGATAGGCGTCCAATCACATCGCCTGTTGCTTCAGCTAATCAAGTGACCGGTAACCAGACTCGGTGCACCTGATTGGCTGAGAGGCGGGTCAGTGTTAGGGAAGCACTACGTAAGCAGAGGATGCACAGCAGTGAGCCCGCTGCTTATCAATAGGGAAGCCGATTAGAGCCCACAGGCTCCAATCAGGTGCTTCCAAAACACCCCCCGACAAGGGGCCGTACCCTGAATAGTGGGCGGCGACCATAGATAGATTCATGCAATGCAGGAATATCTATTGGAGATTGAGGGGTGCAGGTGAGAGGGGGCGGAGCTCCTGTGCCCTCTATGGACGCACCGCCGCTGACACTCACACTGGATGGAAGGAAAGTCCGACTGGCGGCTCATCAAACTGAGATCCAAATTCCTTCATAAAACCACGTGAGGAGCACTACAAATACCAGCAGGATTACAGGTTTCCCTTCATCAAAAGGAAACACATACCATTAGAACAATTTAGAGCAAAGCGCAGGGGTCAGGAGTGTGTAATGTACAGGGGTCAGGAGTGTGTAATGTACAGAGTGCAGGGGGCAGGAGTGTGTAATGTATGGAGTACAGGGGTCAGGAGTGTGTAATGTACAGAGTACAGGGGTCAGGAGTGTGTAATGTACAGAGTACAGGGGTCAGGAGTGTGTAATGTACAGAGTGCAGGGGGCAGGAGTGTGTAATGTATGGAGTACAGGGGTCAGGAGTGTGTAATGTACAGAGTACAGGGGTCAGGAGTGTGTAATGTACAGAGTACAGGGGTCAGGAGTGTGTAATGTACAGAGTACAGGGGTCAGGAGTGTGTAATGTACAAAGTACAGGGGTCAGGAGTGTGTAATGTACAGGGGTCAGGAGTGTGTAATGTACAGAGTACAGGGGTCAGGAGTGTGTAATGTACAGAGTACAGGGGTCAGGAGTGTGTAATGTACAGAGTACAGGGGTCAGGAGTGTGTAATGTACAGAGTACAGGGGTCAGGAGTGTGTAATGTACAGAGTACAGGGGTCAGGAGTGTGTAATGTACAGAGTACAGGGGTCAGGAGTGTGTAATGTACAGAGTACAGGGGTCAGGAGTGTGTAATGTACAGAGTACAGGGGTCAGGAGTGTGTAATGTACAGAGTACAGGGGTCAGGAGTATGTAATGTACAGAGTACAGGGGTCAGGAGTGTGTAATGTACAGGGGTCAGGAGTATGTAATGTACAGAGTACAGGGGTCTTGAGTGTGTAATGTACAGAGTACAGGGGTCAGGAGTGTGTAATGTACAGAGTACAGGGGTCAGGAGTGTGTAATGTACAGAGTACAGGGGTCAGGAGTGTGTAATGTACAGAGTACAGGGGTCAGGAGTATGTAATGTACAGAGTACAGGGGTCAGGAGTGTGTAATGTACAGAGTACAGGGGTCAGGAGTGTGTAATGTACAGAGTACAGGGGTCAGGAGTGTGTAATGTACAGAGTACAGGGGTCAGGAGTGTGTAATGTACAGGGGTCAGGAGTGTGTAATGTACAGAGTACAGGGGTCAGGAGTGTGTAATGTACAGAGTACAGGGGTCAGGAGTGTGTAATGTACAGAGTACAGGGGTCAGGAGTGTGTAATGTACAGAGTACAGGGGTCAGGAGTGTGTAATGTACAGAGTACAGGGGTCAGGAGTGTGTAATGTACAGAGTACAGGGGTCAGGAGTGTGTAATGTACAGAGTACAGGGGTCAGGAGTGTGTAATGTACAGAGTACAGGGGTCAGGAGTATGTAATGTACAGAGTACAGGGGTCAGGAGTGTGTAATGTACAGGGGTCAGGAGTATGTAATGTACAGAGTACAGGGGTCTTGAGTGTGTAATGTACAGAGTACAGGGGTCAGGAGTGTGTAATGTACAGAGTACAGGGGTCAGGAGTGTGTAATGTACAGAGTACAGGGGTCAGGAGTGTGTAATGTACAGAGTACAGGGGTCAGGAGTATGTAATGTACAGAGTACAGGGGTCAGGAGTGTGTAATGTACAGAGTACAGGGGTCAGGAGTGTGTAATGTACAGAGTACAGGGGTCAGGAGTGTGTAATGTACAGAGTACAGGGGTCAGGAGTGTGTAATGTACAGAGTACAGGGGTCAGGGGTGGGTAATGTACAGAGTACAGGGGTCAGGAGTGTGTAATGTACAGAGTACAGGGGTCAGGAGTGTGTAATGTACAGAGTACAGGGGTCAGGAGTGTGTAATGTACAGAGTACAGGGGTCAGGAGTGTGTAATGTACAGAGTACAGGGGTCAGGAGTGTGTAATGTACAGAGTGCAGGGGACAGGAGTGTGTAATGTACAGAGTACAGGGGTCAGGAGTGTGTAATGTACAGAGTACAGGGGTCAGGAGTGTGTAATGTACAGAGTACAGGGGTCAGGAGTGTGTAATGTACAGAGTACAGGGGTCAGGAGTGTGTAATGTACAGAGTACAGGGGTCAGGAGTGTGTAATGTACAGAGTACAGGGGTCAGGAGTGTGTAATGTACAGAGTACAGGGGTCAGGAGTGTGTAATGTACAGAGTACAGGGGTCAGGAGTATGTAATGTACAGAGTGCAGGGGTCAGGAGTGTGTAATGTACAGAGTACAGGGGTCAGGAGTGTGTAATGTACAGAGTACAGGGGTCAGGAGTATGTAATGTACAGAGTACAGGGGTCAGGAGTGTGTAATGTACAGAGTACAGGGGTCAGGAGTGTGTAATGTACAGAGTACAGGGGTCAGGAGTGTGAAATGTACAGAGTACAGGGGTCAGGAGTGTGTAATGTAAAGAGTACAGGGGTCAGGAGTATGTAATGTACAGAGTGCAGGGGTCAGGAGTGTGTAATGTACAGAGTACAGGGGTCAGGAGTGTGTAATGTACAGAGTACAGGGGTCAGGAGTGTGTAATGTACAGAGTACAGGGGTCAGGAGTGTGTAATGTACAGAGTACAGGGGTCAGGAGTGTGTAATGT